>NW_028123228.1:0-269917 GCF_965194805.1 Balaenoptera borealis | reverse complement strand
AATTGCCGACTACTACGGATACGTCAAGTGAGAGCTGCTAGGATTCTTGGTGCCACCTTGGCTACCAGCTGTTCTTCCATACACAGGTAAGACAGGTATAGAACTGAATAAGTAAATGGAATACAATTAATAGACGAGTAACAAACCTTTCGAATTTTCAGATGCTGCTAACTGGGGCGTGAGAAAGGAAGGACTGAAAGTTGGATGGGAGAATGAAGGAAAGGGGTAAAAACTGAGCAAAGAGGAAGGAACTTGGCCCAGGGCTAGGAAGGCCAAAAGAGACGTATGGATTTAGGAAAGGAAGCAGGAGCGAGGATGAAATGGCAGAAGTAAAAAGCAGGGTCAGAGGTCTGGGTTGAAAGAACACAATTGGAGTAGAGTTGAAGGTGACAGAAGATGAGTCTAGGTTTACTAGGAGAAATAGAAAAAGTCTCTCGGGGACGCTGGCCTTAAGTCTCACAACCACCAGATAGGTATTTCAGAAAACAAGAGGTTCAGGACACATCTCTGAAAGGTCTGAGTTGCCTTATTCAGGTGTGACTGTAGTGGGGGAATAGGGAAATCTACCAGAGAAGTGGCTAGGGCTCAGAGTTATCCTAGGGGCAGCTGACGACAGGGGCAGAGCCAAGGGAACTGCTGGATCAGGAGGCCCACGAACAAAGCAGGGGCATAGCCGCCTGTCACTTCCCTGCCAGGAAGGAAGCCAGGTATATTACTGTAACCAAGGCACACTGGGGTCTTTACTGTATGGAGAACTTGGCTCCTGCCCGCAATCCTACGGCTCGGCGTCACACACAGGAAGTAGGGCCTCTGGGCAACCAGAAATGGGAATGGGACTGAAGGAGATTCAGCCCACAAATATCCGACCACCAGCTTCCACCTCTGCAGTCTGCCACCCTGTGTCTGCTCAACGCATCACAGAAACAAGTTTTCAAGGTGAGTATACAGACGGCAGAGAAAAGTTGAACAATGAGGTCAGCATTCAAAAATGGGGTCAAATCGACAGCTGGGAAGGGGTGTAGAGACAGGTAGAATTTAGATCCTGAGCCTTTAATAACCACTACCTTCTCTCAGTGCTCTCTGTTTTTAGACTCTATATGAGAACACCTAGGGCTTCCCTGGTGGCGCCTGCCAATGCAGGGGACACGGGTTCGAGCCCTGGTCTGCGAAGATCCCACATGCCGTGCAGCAACTAAGCGCATGTGCCACAACGACGGAGCCTGCATTCTAGAGCCCGTGAGCCTCAACTACCGAAGCCCACGTGCCTACAGCCCATGCTCCGCAACAAGAGAAGCCACCGCGATGAGATGCCCGCACACCGCAACCGAGAGTAGCCCCCGCTAGCCGCCAACTAGAGAAAGCCCGTGCACAGCAATGAGAGACCCAGTGCGGCCAAAAACATAAATACGTAGAATAAATAAGTTCAAACAGTAAATAAATACATAAACATAAATTACAAAAAAAAAGAACACCTAATGCAGGTGGGAAGGTGGGAGGGCCACCGTAGAGGTCATCTATGCTACATGTACAAGAACCCCGAGAGCACACCAATCGGTACCACACTTTTCACTGCTGTAGCCGATCGTTCCCCCTGTACTGCCACACTGTAGCACTCCCTTCCCTCATCTACTGCTATAGTCTCTTCGGAAGGTGTTTCAGAACTCTTGTTATGAGAGTGCCAGTTGAACTGTCCTCACTTCCTTCATTTATACCAGGATTGAAGACCTTGTGGTCCGAGATCCTGTCCAGAGAGCAAGCAGGCTAAGGCTCTGTCTTTGTTGATGTATTTCATCAGAAAGGGCTCTACCCCCTCTCCTAGTTCATGGTGTGAAGTGTTCTTGGCCTCTCGGGAAAGTGGGGAGAATGGAAAGGACCCTATATGAGAATGCTAGGCTCTGTAAAACATTTCAGGTTTTTAAAAATAAGACTCATTTTGTATTGGACTGACAACAGTCCTATGAAATACAAAGAAAGCCGAGAATCAGTGACAGGAAAGGATCACCAGTAAGAACTACAGCAGTCACCGCTTACCTCGTAGCATAGGGCACTGTCCGTGATCCTTAAGAAGAGTTAGTAGAAATGCCTTGCCCATCTTGCCCCTGAACCCCTTGAAAGGTACACGACTGCTGTGTTGGTGTTTAGGGGGAGCATCTCACTTACCAGGGACTGACTTCTCCCTTGATTCCTCTGTAGTGATGGAGACTTCCCCGCTGATGAAAAATTCCCTGGGATTGCAACCTCCAAGCCAGACAGCTTTCCTATGGAATGACAGAGAACTTGTCAAGGTGAAACACCAGTCTGCGGGAGAAAGGGAGGAAGAGAATGATGGAAATCGTTTCTGGGAAACTATTTTTACATTATGTGTTGTTTGTTCCCGGTAAATAAACTGAAATCTTCTTAACAGTACAACAAAATCTAAACCACTAAAGCCAACAATACAGGAGTATAACGTTCGACAAAAATTTCTTTGGCTGCGCAGCATGTGGGATCTTAGCTCCCCAACCAGGGATTGAACCCACGCCTGCTGCATTGGAAGCGCAGAGTCTTCACCACGGGACCACCGGGGAAGTCCCAGGACTATCACTTTTAAAGGAGAAGGTACAAACCCCTCGGTTCTATGAACTGGAGATTTTTAGTAAGAAGTCAATATATTTGTTGTTAGGCACATTTTATGTTAGGCTGTCTCCCTGCACAGGATGCAGGCGCCTTGAGAATGGAAGTCATATCCCTCTATAGTACGTCCCTCTTCTTTCTGCTTTGCAGTTTGCTGCTCCACTTGTTCAACCCCACCTAGTAATAACCTATACTTCCCTTGTTCCTGTTTTCCCATCTGGAAAACAGACAAAAGGCAACCAAACAACGCAAAGGTCTCAACAAATAAGGGATATCCAAAACCAGAGATGGCCAGAACTTCTGTACCCCTGATGAAATAGTCCTCATACAAAACCTGATAATCAAATTCCTTAATGCTAGGAATCACAGTGAAAAATAGTATCTGAACTGACTTCTGTCAGATGAGTGAGAACTAAGGTTAATTCAGTGTATCTGAAGCATAGAAAGTGAGGGCAAAAGTGGCACAAGATGGGGCTAGAGAAGCAGAGAGGATTCTAGACCACGCAGAGTCTTAAAGGCCAACAGTGTGTTTTCTATTCTCAAAACAATGCTTGTGAGCGATGTTTATGAGCAACGTTCCAACTTGCTTTGAAGGTTTCTTGTGTGAAGAGTGGATTGGAAGGAAACAAGATATATGGACACCAGTTAGGACCTAATCGCAACAGACAGGCAAGTTCAGTATTAGGAAGTTGAGGAAGAGCTGGCTGACAGATTCCAAAGAAATTCAGGAGATGAACTGAAGCGGGCTTAATGGGGTAGGAGATGGAGGAAAGGAAGGTCTTAGGGAATTCAAGGGTTTACTGCACACATGAGCAAAGTCTCAAAATTAATCATTTGAACGTACAGAGGCGGATCTCCCAAATGACACCGGTTAGGAAGCAACGGTACGCCCTTTAGAATTCCTAGAGACAACACAAATCAACTGTTTCGATGGAAAATTCGGCGGGACTCTTGATTTCCATGGGAATACAGAGAAAAGAGACACTGATCTGGCTTGCAGGTATATTTAGAAAGTTGTTAGCCGGACATCACCTACTAGTATCATGTAAGTAGGCCGTCCGAAGTAGGAAGCTTAGGGGAAAAACCTGGAGGAAAACTTAAAAGCTTAAGCCACACCTCTACACTACACCACCTTTCACAATTTCTTCTCAGATAAGCATCATCCCCATCAGTGAAGAAACTCGTTCGTACCTCATAATAGGAAAAACAGGCCTAAAGATTCAATGTGTGTCTTGGGAGGTCCCATCTATGCGATATCTTCCTGGGACCAGAAAAGGCCCCAGGAAGATCCATCTCTGCACCCCTGAAAGCTTACCACCAAGGAAAATGACTAGGTCCATAGATTTCCTCCCTCAAACCAGCTTACCTCACACATAGATCATTAGCAACTCCGCCCTTACTCACATTATCACAGTCACAAGAGTGGTTAGGGAGAAAAGCACTAACCAGGGGAACTAAAACAGAGGCAATCCAGGCCAAGCTGGGCTGGTGGCAGATATCTGCTCCTTACGCTCGGGTGCATAATGCGACTCACCACAGTGCCTTTTTCACAGACCCTTTTGAACGTTTCTCCACAGAATCCAACAGCTCAAGTTAGTTCATGACGCTTCAAGGTCAACAATCGTCAAGAGAAAAACATGCAATATGTCTTACAATGTTGGATTCCTTACAAACAGGACAAGGAGATAACCATGTAGACAAAACCAGAGCATTTGAAAACATCTGTATTCTACAAACACACCAGTGAATGCTATAAATAAGGTACTATGACATAAAACAAAATGAAAACTAGATGTGAGACTGTTCTCTTCAGTGTACAGACTTCATGGCAGTTGCTGCACACTATCTAGCTACTTAGATCTTTAACTCTCTGTTCTGTTAATACCAAATGAGGCCCAAGTGTGTCAACCTGTTTCCCACAGAAACCAAAAAGTCTACATGCATCTCTTTTCTCCTGTGCCCTTTCACCTTACCTGCTCCCAATTCTCCACCAACGTCCTCCTCTTTCTCTAATTATTCTCCTCTTCATTTTGCTTGGCCTTGCCCCCAAGCATGCAAGACAGAGAGTCCTAGAGGTCCAAGATTCTAGAGTGGCTGTTTGCAAGGCGGAGGAGATTACAGTAACTGCCACACTGTATATACTTCTGTGCAAAGAAAAAGGGACAGTGTTCAGAATGTCTCTCACATATAACAAGAGCTGGAGATGGCAGGATACCTGTGTGGCCCAAGGAACTAGAGCTAGCAAATTATGGGCCAAACAATTGCAACCAAAGGCTGGAAGAGGAAAGGTCTGCAACCAGCTCTGTCTCCTAGCTCTCTGGTATTTGCTGCCAACGGGCAGAGTCTATTTCGTGAAGCATCAAGCACTGAAAAGAAGACTCCTGCTGCTGGAAGGTGACAGGAAGTAACGTCCAATGCAAGATCAAGGCTTGTCCTCGAAGCAATGCCCATAATGGAAGAGAAAAAAAAAAGAGAAAGCGGAAGTGAAATGTTAAGTCGCAAGTCCAACCTGGCCCCCAGCCTAGCCCAGCCCAAGGAAGGTAGGAGTCAAGGAGAAGAAACTAAAAGAGAAGAGCCTTGGACCACAACATTCTCCACAAGGTACACTCAAGAAACTTCACCCTACTCTTGAACCAAGTTACAAAGAGAGCTTCTTAATCCCTACTTTGGCTCCTTAAAAGCTGCTATCAGTTCACTCATTAGACACATATGATTTCAGAACAACTGTAATAGTTCAAACTAGATGGCTCTTTCCTTCCTAAGGATTATTAATTAAAGAAGATCTATATAGCTCTAAGTATATGATACATAAAATAGAATACTCTGTAGAATATAAGTAACTCTTAGTTCAGTGTATTAATGAACGTCTGTAAGAAATGTGGCAATGATTTCCCTAATGGAAGAGCCTGGGGGAGGTAAATCTGTCTTCTAGGATTTCCTCCCCAGAGCTCAGAAACTCAGGTGTTGTTTTAGCTCTCCTACACTCTCTTCACCCAAGCCCGCCTTCCTGTTGGGGATCGGACCTCCCTATTGGCTCTCTCATACCTTTCAACTGCCTGCTTTGTGACATCACTCTCCTACCAAACCTACTACCACTTGGTAGAGTCTTGGGGTTTCCGTGGAGCTGTTTGGACCAGTAACCAGTGACCTCTGTACTGGACACGTGCGCCGTTCAGCTGCAGCCACTCGGACATCCTCTAGTGTTGTCTCCTCATCCCTGGTACCTGCAGTGGATGCTTCCTCTTCTCTGACCATGTCAGGTAAGAAAAGAAACTTTGGAAAGTTTTGCGTTCGATTCTTTTGCCCCTAAATTGAGTAGGAGATTCAAAATAGCATGGAATAATGAGGGAAAGTATTGAACTACACGTCTGGAGACCTAATTTCACTTTTGACTTTGACGTTTACTATCTGTGTGACTTTGGACAAATCACTGGCTGTCTCACAAAGCCTGTTGCTTTCCTTAACTGTTACGTTAGGATACCACGTTGGGTTGATCACTCTGATCCCCTTCTTTTCCAGTATTGAGCCTTAAAGGGTACCCATGTAGAAAACGAAATCAGACACTTCTCAAGAGTGTTTCAACAGAAACATAGAAAAGCCAGGGGACATAGAAAACTAGCAATATATACCAAGATGTTTCATCTCTAATGGTCTCCCTCCACTAGGATTTCGACTAGTTGAAAAGAGAGAATAGGGAGAGAGGATGGAGAGTACTGGGCTCTACAGGGAGGCACAGAGTCGAGCGTAAGGAAGTTTAGGATGGTTTTCATTAGCACAGGCCAACAGGCACCAAGAGATGGGAGAAAATGTAAGAATGAAGAGGGAAAGCATAGAGGAGCTCTCAAGAAAAACGGAGTTTGCAATGGAATGCTGATGGGAACCAAAGATTTTCAATTAAAGCAGAAACAGCACAGAGGGAAACCTGCTCAGAGCAGGGCAAAACCAAGTTGATGGTAGCAAACCCTTACATTAACAGACTAAGAAGGAAAGTAAGGCCAGAACAGGGGATCACCAGGAAAGGCAGCTTATCAGAAAAGTCATACTCCGTTTTCTTTCTTTTATTGCCTCTCTGAATACAGTTGGCCACTTGACAGTTTTGAATATAAACATTTTAGAAATACGTTTTAGAAATGATGCCTCCTATAAACAAGCAACCACAGTGGTTATCTAGGGGGCTGCTTTTCAGTGTTTTATTCTTTCTAATTTTTAAACTAGGTAGACATTTCACCAATTCAACATTTTAAGTGATATCTTCTAAATTGAATCAGAAGGACTATTTTCCTTGGTGTGATATGTAGGTTCTAAGGCAAGGCTGCTTTTCATTTTTACAGTTATTTCCTTCCTAACACAGAGAGCACATTGATCAACAGCCATCGTTCGCTTGTAGAGCTTAGCTACCGAAGAAGAAGAAGAAGAAGAAGAAAAAGTCAAGCCCCACATCTCTAATTCCCCCCCCCCACTTAGGGAATTCCCTGGCGGTCCAGTGCTTAGGACTCGGTGCTTTCACGGCCAGGGCCACGCGGCGCGGCCAAAGAAACAAAACAAACAAACATCCACATTTATCGAAAACCATATTGTGGAGTCCTGTGGATTTTCTTACATTTGAAAATCTTTTTTAATTGGATTCTAGGCATGATGGTTTTTTGAGGTTTTGGGATGCCATCTTCTTGGATGCTGAAGATGATTCTAATCTAAGTTCTAGGATAAATCCAAAAACCTTCCTGATACATTTTAAGCTTCCTTTCTGCTTATTATATAAGCTATATTCATTGAAATATATATTTCTCCTAGGCTTAATACCTCTTACTTGCTGGGTAAAAATATGAAGGAGCACAATAATGAAACTCTTTTACACTTATTATTTTGCTGTCTGCTTCGTACCGGTTTTCATTGAAATACTTGTCTATATGTGTTGTGGCTACCTATACATGCACATTTATTGCATTCTGTTGCTTGTTATGCATTTTTTACTGACATACCTTCTCTGTCTGTATGCATTGGCTAGGAATTCATTCACCTCTATCACCTCCATCGTGTCTTCTGGTTAATAGTATTCACTAAAATAGAGTGGGCAAAATTCACTTTCATAATATTGCATGGATGGTACAGAATGCCATTTGTTAGTAAATTCATTAGGCTTCGATACTTGCCACATACCCCAGTTTTCATTAATATCTATGGATTTCTTTTTCGTTAACGTAATATGCTTGTCATGATTTTTCTTTGTCTTTCTAGAACTTATTGTATCTTCCTCCATATAAATCATACGCAATAGATCAGCTTATTCATCTATTAATTATTACTGCTATTATTATTGGTGGTGGTGTTATAACCACTTTACAGATGAGTAATCTGAAGTAATCAGATAACTCTTCCCTTTCCAAAAGCACTTAAGAAATCCACTTTCGGGTAATCATTTTGAGGTAGGATGAGAAACCAGGCTTGAAGAGGGCAAAAATGACTCTTTCAATTCACCAGTTGGACTGAGCTGTACGTCACCTCTAGGTAATAGCGTGGGAACTGCACAAGCAAAGGGAGACACTGAAGACGACAATGGTAACAGCCGTACTGTTTTCTAATGGACAAAAAAAATGCCTATATTATAAGTTCTATTTCTCCTGCTTTCTGGCAGTATCATGCTCAGAGTGGAGTCCTGGCAAGGAAGTCAGGATACTTAGGTTCTGAAACCTGGTAATGATACTAACATAATGAGAGAACTTGAACAAGTCAACCCGACCTCTCTGAGCCTCAGTTTCCTTACTCACGAAATGAGACTGAGAACATCGAAGTTCTCTAAGGGCCTCCTAGTTCTAAAATGCTTCCAGTCTAGGAAATAGCATAGAAGTCAATACGAGTGCAGGCTGAAGGGAAAGACAGGGCAGGGAGAAGGTTGCTTCCAGCCTAGAGAACAATCTCTGAACCACACCACTTGGCTCTTCTGCCCGTCTGTGCCCAAGATGGGAGCACAGGCAGTGAATAGAGAAGAGTGGAAAACTGCTCAGTCCTTACAGCCATCATTAACTGTCTGATTTTGGGTTTCTCAGGAAGTAGTGATAGTAGAGGTGTCCTGATAGCAAGAACCTTCAGATGATGCCGTTCCTCAAACGTAGTGAGAATTTCTCAACCTCCCTGAGTTTTTCATGACCCTCTTGTTCTTACAGAAAATTTCCAACATCCATCTCTACTTGGAACTCTAAATTCTCTGCAGCATTCTCCTCCTGTGGTGAGCAATGCAACTTCCCTAACACGAAGTGTCTGCAACTTCTCCAGAGTCTCTGCCCCTGCCGTCAGTTCGGCATCGGCTACCGGTACCCCTTTCCAGACACTCATGGGTAGTGCCTACCTTTACCAACATTCTAGCACGACTATGTTATCTGGAGTTACTGACCACAGCCAGATCTCCACTTCAGCTGCTTCCTATCCAGGTGTTCTTGAGTGGGACATCACAGCAAGCACTGAAAAGAATTCTTCTTCACTCGGAGACTTTACTCTGGCACTCACTGACCGCCACACAGCTGCCTCCTCCATGTTTCTGGCAGCCCAGGATGATAAAACTTCAGACGCCAAGAACATGGTCCCTCTACATCCATCGCTTTCTGCCAGCCTTGCTCAGGGAACACCATCTCAGATTCCAAATCAGGGGCAGAGCCGCCTGTCACTTCCCTGCCAGGAAGGAAGCCAGGTATATTACTGTAACCAAGGCACACTGGGGTCTTTACTGTATGGAGAACTTGGCTCCTGCCCGCAATCCTACGGCTCGGCGTCATACACAGGAAGTCGGGCCTCTGGGCAACCAGAAATGGGAATGGGACTGAAGGAGATTCAGCCCACAAATATCCGACCACCAGCTTCCACCTCTGCAGTCTGCCACCCTGTGTCTGCTCAACGCATCACAGAAACAAGTTTTCAAGGTGAGTATAACAAACGCCAGAGAAAGTTGAAGAATGAGGTCGGCATTCAAAAATGGGGTCAAATCGACAGCTGGGAAGGGGTGTAGAGGCAGGTAGAATTTAGATCCTGAGCCTTTAATAACCACTACCTTCGCTCAGTGCCCTCTGTTTTTAGACTCTATATGAGAACACCTAGGGCTTCCCTGGTGGCGCCGTGGTTAAGAATCCGCCTGCCAATGCAATGCGGGGGACACGGGTTCGAGCCCTGGTCTGCGAAGATCCCACATGCCGTGCAGCAACTAAGCGCATGTGCCACAACGACGGAGCCTGCATTCTAGAGCCCGTGAGCCTCAACTACCGAAGCCCACGTGCCTACAGCCCATGCTCCGCAACAAGAGAAGCCACCGCGATGAGAAGCCCGCACACCGCAACCAAGAGTAGCCCCCGCTAGCCGCCAACTAGAGAAAGCCCGTGCACAGCAATGAGAGACCCAGTGCAGCCAAAAAAATAAATACGTAGAATAAATAAGTTCAAACAGTAAATAAATACATAAACATAAATTACAAAAAAAAGAACACCTAATGCAGGTGGGAAGGTGGGAGGGCCACTGTAGAGGTCATCTATGCTACATGTACAAGAACCCCGAGAGCACACCAATCGGTACCACACTTTTCACTGCTGTAGCCGATCATTCCCCCTGTACTGCCACACTGTAGCACTCCCTTCCCTCATCTACTGCTATAGTCTCTTCGGAAGGTGTTTCAGAACTCTTGTTATGAGAGTGCCAGTTGAACTGTCCTCACTTCCTTCATTTATACCAGGATTGAAGACCTTGTGGTCCGAGATCCTGTCCAGAGAGCAAGCAGGCTAAGACTCTGTCTTTGTTGATGTATTTCATCAGAAAGGGCTCTACCCCCTCTCCTAGTTCATGGTGTGACGTGTTCTTGGCCTCTCGGGAAAGTGGGGAGAATGGAAAGGACCCTATATGAGAATGCTAGGCTTTGTAAAACATTTCAGGTTTTTAAAAATAAGACTCATTTTGTATTGGACTTATAACAGTCCTATGAAATACAAAGCGAGCCGAGAATCAGTGACAGGAAAGGCTCACCAGTAAGAATTACAACAGTCACCGCTTACCTCGTAGCATACGGCACTGTCCGTGATCCTTAAGAAGAGTTAGTAGAAATGCCTTGCCCATCTTGCCCCTGAACCCCTTGAAAGGTACATGACTGCTGTGTTGGTGTTTAGGGGGAGCATCTCACTTACCAGGGACTGACTTCTCCCTTGATCCCTTTGTAGGGATGGAGACCTCCCCCCTGGTGATGAAAAATTCCCTGGGATTGCAACCTCCAAGCCAGACGTTTTGTGTGACACAAAGTCAAGAACTCCCCAAGTCCTGCAGTAGCAGAAACAGCCACATACTTGAGAGTAACCCACCATCTGAACTTGGGGACATTTCAGTGACAGCTCCAGTCCAGAGTGCCAGGCGTCTCCTGGCCCTGCCTCCAGCTCCAAGCCAGGGACAAATAGAGAGTAAGCACGTGGATGATATCAAAACCAAGCTTTCAAAGCCTCTGGATGCCTACCAGATCCCAACAGAGAACCAAGATCCTCCACTACTCCCTTTAGGAATCCCTGATATTCACCAGCCGCTGGCCTGCACCGATCCCCTCAGCCAAGAGGAGCAGCCTGGTTCTGAAAATGCTGATCTGGGAGAGAACAGCCGGAGTCGTCAGGACCTAGGGACACTTGAAAATGGGATTGAACCTAGCAGTGGTCTTGCAGACATTACTACACTGGCGGAGGATATTCACCTTCCCCAGCTCTTTAATCCTTTGAAAGATCTTGATCAATCCCAAGGTCCCAACGTGATCAAAGCTAAAGACACCAGAGCCATTAAGGTGAATCAGGTGCAGGAAAAGCCAAGTGTCATAAAGGTTCCCTCTGATCAACCCAGGAAGAACAAACAGAAAGCCTCTGAGCCTATCAGTGGCGCTCCCAAGGCCAAAATCCAGCCAAAGAATCCAGAGTGCCTGTTAGGGGGAGAAGTG
Organism: Balaenoptera borealis; assembly: GCF_965194805.1. Classification (NCBI taxonomy): domain Eukaryota; kingdom Metazoa; phylum Chordata; class Mammalia; order Artiodactyla; family Balaenopteridae; genus Balaenoptera; species Balaenoptera borealis. The sequence continues at coordinate 258,363 of NW_028123228.1, read as the reverse complement.
GTTATATGCCACGCTGCAGTCAGTGACAGGGCTCCTGTGAACACGGCCAAGCACTCTCAAGGCAAACCTCAGAAAGCTGCATCCAGAAAGATCAGCAAAACTAAGAGCCACGGGCAGGAAAAGACCAAAAGGACCAGAGGGAGAAACAAGGCTGAAGAGAACAAGCAGTCAGGGAACAAAGTCAAGGCAGAAGAGAAGCCAGCAATCCCCCACACGAAGCGAAAGGAACACCAAACTGAGCTTCTCCAACAGAGCTTTCAAAAGCCTCGAACCTCCCTTGGCGTGCGCATGCTGGAGTCTGTGAAGGTTCTTCATGCGCTGGGGAAGAAGAATGAGACGAAAACTGGGCTCTCTTCCTGTCGGCTCTTGGGAAAGTCAAGCAACCCCAAAGACCCCCAGCCACCCCCAGCTATCCAGCCATGGCGGCATACCCCACGTGAGGGGAAGGGTCCTGAGAAAACGCAAGTCCAAGCCCAGAAACCAGACAGCAGTGCTGAAACAGAGTGTCCATCTCCAGCCCAGTATGAGCGGCCTCCTCCTGGGAAGGTCAAGTTGATACCTCTGCCTTTTTCTGCCTGGGACAAGCCTCAAGCTCGACCCGCTCCTCGGAGGCCACAGTCTCTGGCCTCACATCGGCCTGCTGGGGCTTACCGTGCCCAGCCTGGTTCTACTGACTCAGCTCAACCTGCTGCAGTCAATTCATCCCAGCCAGCTCCTGCCTCTTTGCCAGGCCCCGCCAAACCAGCTCAGCCAACTGTGACCAACCCAACCCAACCGGCTTGGACCAACCATACCCAGCCTCGTGTCCCTCAGTCTGCTGCTCCTAGGCCTGCACCCTCCAAAACTTCATCTGGCGCTCCTCTCCAGCGGGAGCCTGTTCCCCCTGCTGTGAATAAGCGCCAGTCCCCACCCAAGCTCCAAACCCACTTTCTACTCCAAGACTTCAGCAAGCAACGAGTTCCATGGAGGGAACCCAACGTGCCTGAGCCAGTCATGTCAAAGCCCATCGAACAAGAGCAGAGGCCAGAGCGAGAGGCCATGAAGAGGCGGGCTCAACAACAACGGGAGAATGCTGCCAGATACACCTCTTCGGGCAAGCTGCAATTTTTCACCGAGAGGGAAAACGAAATGGAAATTGCCGACTACTACGGATACGTCAAGTGAGAGCTGCTAGGATTCTTGGTGCCACCTTGGCTACCAGCTGTTCTTCCATACACAGGTAAGATAGGTATAGAACTGAATAAGTAAATGGAATACAATTAATAGACGAGTAACAAACCTTTCGAATTTTCAGATGCTGCTAACTGGGGCGTGAGAAAGGAAGGACTGAAAGTTGGATGGGAGAATGAAGGAAAGGGGTAAAAACTGAGCAAAGAGGAAGGAACTTGGCCCAGGGCTAGGAAGGCCAAAAGAGACGTATGGATTTAGGAAAGGAAGCAGGAGCGAGGATGAAATGGCAGAAGTAAAAAGCAGGGTCAGAGGTCTGGGTTGAAAGAACACAATTGGAGTAGAGTTGAAGGTGACAGAAGATGAGTCTAGGTTTACTAGGAGAAATAGAAAAAGTCTCTCGGGGACGCTGGCCTTAAGTCTCACAACCACCAGATAGGTATTTCAGAAAACAAGAGGTTCAGGACACATCTCTGAAAGGTCTGAGTTGCCTTATTCAGGTGTGACTGTAGTGGGGGAATAGGGAAATCTACCAGAGAAGTGGCTAGGGCTCAGAGTTATCCTAGGGGCAGCTGACGACAGGGGCAGAGCCAAGGGAACTGCTGGATCAGGAGGCCCACGAACAAAGCAGGGGCATAGCCGCCTGTCACTTCCCTGCCAGGAAGGAAGCCAGGTATATTACTGTAACCAAGGCACACTGGGGTCTTTACTGTATGGAGAACTTGGCTCCTGCCCGCAATCCTACGGCTCGGCGTCACACACAGGAAGTAGGGCCTCTGGGCAACCAGAAATGGGAATGGGACTGAAGGAGATTCAGCCCACAAATATCCGACCACCAGCTTCCACCTCTGCAGTCTGCCACCCTGTGTCTGCTCAACGCATCACAGAAACAAGTTTTCAAGGTGAGTATACAGACGGCAGAGAAAAGTTGAACAATGAGGTCAGCATTCAAAAATGGGGTCAAATCGACAGCTGGGAAGGGGTGTAGAGACAGGTAGAATTTAGATCCTGAGCCTTTAATAACCACTACCTTCTCTCAGTGCTCTCTGTTTTTAGACTCTATATGAGAACACCTAGGGCTTCCCTGGTGGCGCCTGCCAATGCAGGGGACACGGGTTCGAGCCCTGGTCTGCGAAGATCCCACATGCCGTGCAGCAACTAAGCGCATGTGCCACGACGACGGAGCCTGCATTCTAGAGCCCGTGAGCCTCAACTACCGAAGCCCACGTGCCTACAGCCCATGCTCCGCAACAAGAGAAGCCACCGCGATGAGATGCCCGCACACCGCAACCGAGAGTAGCCCCCGCTAGCCGCCAACTAGAGAAAGCCCGTGCACAGCAATGAGAGACCCAGTGCGGCCAAAAACATAAATACGTAGAATAAATAAGTTCAAACAGTAAATAAATACATAAACATAAATTACAAAAAAAAAGAACACCTAATGCAGGTGGGAAGGTGGGAGGGCCACCGTAGAGGTCATCTATGCTACATGTACAAGAATCCCGAGAGCACACCAATCGGTACCACACTTTTCACTGCTGTAGCCGATCGTTCCCCCTGTACTGCCACACTGTAGCACTCCCTTCCCTCATCTACTGCTATAGTCTCTTCGGAAGGTGTTTCAGAACTCTTGTTATGAGAGTGCCAGTTGAACTGTCCTCACTTCCTTCATTTATACCAGGATTGAAGACCTTGTGGTCCGAGATCCTGTCCAGAGAGCAAGCAGGCTAAGGCTCTGTCTTTGTTGATGTATTTCATCAGAAAGGGCTCTACCCCCTCTCCTAGTTCATGGTGTGAAGTGTTCTTGGCCCCTCGGGAAAGTGGGGAGAATGGAAAGGACCCTATATGAGAATGCTAGGCTCTGTAAAACATTTCAGGTTTTTAAAAATAAGACTCATTTTGTATTGGACTGACAACAGTCCTATGAAATACAAAGAAAGCCGAGAATCAGTGACAGGAAAGGATCACCAGTAAGAACTACAGCAGTCACCGCTTACCTCGTAGCATAGGGCACTGTCCGTGATCCTTAAGAAGAGTTAGTAGAAATGCCTTGCCCATCTTGCCCCTGAACCCCTTGAAAGGTACACGACTGCTGTGTTGGTGTTTAGGGGGAGCATCTCACTTACCAGGGACTGACTTCTCCCTTGATTCCTCTGTAGTGATGGAGACTTCCCCGCTGATGAAAAATTCCCTGGGATTGCAACCTCCAAGCCAGACAGCTTTCCTATGGAATGACAGAGAACTTGTCAAGGTGAAACACCAGTCTGCGGGAGAAAGGGAGGAAGAGAATGATGGAAATCGTTTCTGGGAAACTATTTTTACATTATGTGTTGTTTGTTCCCGGTAAATAAACTGAAATCTTCTTAACAGTACAACAAAATCTAAACCACTAAAGCCAACAATACAGGAGTATAACGTTCGACAAAAATTTCTTTGGCTGCGCAGCATGTGGGATCTTAGCTCCCCAACCAGGGATTGAACCCACGCCTGCTGCATTGGAAGCGCAGAGTCTTCACCACGGGACCACCGGGGAAGTCCCAGGACTATCACTTTTAAAGGAGAAGGTACAAACCCCTCGGTTCTATGAACTGGAGATTTTTAGTAAGAAGTCAATATATTTGTTGTTAGGCACATTTTATGTTAGGCTGTCTCCCTGCACAGGATGCAGGCGCCTTGAGAATGGAAGTCATATCCCTCTATAGTACGTCCCTCTTCTTTCTGCTTTGCAGTTTGCTGCTCCACTTGTTCAACCCCACCTAGTAATAACCTATACTTCCCTTGTTCCTGTTTTCCCATCTGGAAAACAGACAAAAGGCAACCAAACAACGCAAAGGTCTCAACAAATAAGGGATATCCAAAACCAGAGATGGCCAGAACTTCTGTACCCCTGATGAAATAGTCCTCATACAAAACCTGATAATCAAATTCCTTAATGCTAGGAATCACAGTGAAAAATAGTATCTGAACTGACTTCTGTCAGATGAGTGAGAACTAAGGTTAATTCAGTGTATCTGAAGCATAGAAAGTGAGGGCAAAAGTGGCACAAGATGGGGCTAGAGAAGCAGAGAGGATTCTAGACCACGCAGAGTCTTAAAGGCCAACAGTGTGTTTTCTATTCTCAAAACAATGCTTGTGAGCGATGTTTATGAGCAACGTTCCAACTTGCTTTGAAGGTTTCTTGTGTGAAGAGTGGATTGGAAGGAAACAAGATATATGGACACCAGTTAGGACCTAATCGCAACAGACAGGCAAGTTCAGTATTAGGAAGTTGAGGAAGAGCTGGCTGACAGATTCCAAAGAAATTCAGGAGATGAACTGAAGCGGGCTTAATGGGGTAGGAGATGGAGGAAAGGAAGGTCTTAGGGAATTCAAGGGTTTACTGCACACATGAGCAAAGTCTCAAAATTAATCATTTGAACGTACAGAGGCGGATCTCCCAAATGACACCGGTTAGGAAGCAACGGTACGCCCTTTAGAATTCCTAGAGACAACACAAATCAACTGTTTCGATGGAAAATTCGGCGGGACTCTTGATTTCCATGGGAATACAGAGAAAAGAGACACTGATCTGGCTTGCAGGTATATTTAGAAAGTTGTTAGCCGGACATCACCTACTAGTATCATGTAAGTAGGCCGTCCGAAGTAGGAAGCTTAGGGGAAAAACCTGGAGGAAAACTTAAAAGCTTAAGCCACACCTCTACACTACACCACCTTTCACAATTTCTTCTCAGATAAGCATCATCCCCATCAGTGAAGAAACTCGTTCGTACCTCATAATAGGAAAAACAGGCCTAAAGATTCAATGTGTGTCTTGGGAGGTCCCATCTATGCGATATCTTCCTGGGACCAGAAAAGGCCCCAGGAAGATCCATCTCTGCACCCCTGAAAGCTTACCACCAAGGAAAATGACTAGGTCCATAGATTTCCTCCCTCAAACCAGCTTACCTCACACATAGATCATTAGCAACTCCGCCCTTACTCACATTATCACAGTCACAAGAGTGGTTAGGGAGAAAAGCACTAACCAGGGGAACTAAAACAGAGGCAATCCAGGCCAAGCTGGGCTGGTGGCAGATATCTGCTCCTTACGCTCGGGTGCATAATGCGACTCACCACAGTGCCTTTTTCACAGACCCTTTTGAACGTTTCTCCACAGAATCCAACAGCTCAAGTTAGTTCATGACGCTTCAAGGTCAACAATCGTCAAGAGAAAAACATGCAATATGTCTTACAATGTTGGATTCCTTACAAACAGGACAAGGAGATAACCATGTAGACAAAACCAGAGCATTTGAAAACATCTGTATTCTACAAACACACCAGTGAATGCTATAAATAAGGTACTATGACATAAAACAAAATGAAAACTAGATGTGAGACTGTTCTCTTCAGTGTACAGACTTCATGGCAGTTGCTGCACACTATCTAGCTACTTAGATCTTTAACTCTCTGTTCTGTTAATACCAAATGAGGCCCAAGTGTGTCAACCTGTTTCCCACAGAAACCAAAAAGTCTACATGCATCTCTTTTCTCCTGTGCCCTTTCACCTTACCTGCTCCCAATTCTCCACCAACGTCCTCCTCTTTCTCTAATTATTCTCCTCTTCATTTTGCTTGGCCTTGCCCCCAAGCATGCAAGACAGAGAGTCCTAGAGGTCCAAGATTCTAGAGTGGCTGTTTGCAAGGCGGAGGAGATTACAGTAACTGCCACACTGTATATACTTCTGTGCAAAGAAAAAGGGACAGTGTTCAGAATGTCTCTCACATATAACAAGAGCTGGAGATGGCAGGATACCTGTGTGGCCCAAGGAACTAGAGCTAGCAAATTATGGGCCAAACAATTGCAACCAAAGGCTGGAAGAGGAAAGGTCTGCAACCAGCTCTGTCTCCTAGCTCTCTGGTATTTGCTGCCAACGGGCAGAGTCTATTTCGTGAAGCATCAAGCACTGAAAAGAAGACTCCTGCTGCTGGAAGGTGACAGGAAGTAACGTCCAATGCAAGATCAAGGCTTGTCCTCGAAGCAATGCCCATAATGGAAGAGAAAAAAAAAAGAGAAAGCAGAAGTGAAATGTTAAGTCGCAAGTCCAACCTGGCCCCCAGCCTAGCCCAGCCCAAGGAAGGTAGGAGTCAAGGAGAAGAAACTAAAAGAGAAGAGCCTTGGACCACAACATTCTCCACAAGGTACACTCAAGAAACTTCACCCTACTCTTGAACCAAGTTACAAAGAGAGCTTCTTAATCCCTACTTTGGCTCCTTAAAAGCTGCTATCAGTTCACTCATTAGACACATATGATTTCAGAACAACTGTAATAGTTCAAACTAGATGGCTCTTTCCTTCCTAAGGATTATTAATTAAAGAAGATCTATATAGCTCTAAGTATATGATACATAAAATAGAATACTCTGTAGAATATAAGTAACTCTTAGTTCAGTGTATTAATGAACGTCTGTAAGAAATGTGGCAATGATTTCCCTAATGGAAGAGCCTGGGGGAGGTAAATCTGTCTTCTAGGATTTCCTCCCCAGAGCTCAGAAACTCAGGTGTTGTTTTAGCTCTCCTACACTCTCTTCACCCAAGCCCGCCTTCCTGTTGGGGATCGGACCTCCCTATTGGCTCTCTCATACCTTTCAACTGCCTGCTTTGTGACATCACTCTCCTACCAAACCTACTACCACTTGGTAGAGTCTTGGGGTTTCCGTGGAGCTGTTTGGACCAGTAACCAGTGACCTCTGTACTGGACACGTGCGCCGTTCAGCTGCAGCCACTCGGACATCCTCTAGTGTTGTCTCCTCATCCCTGGTACCTGCAGTGGATGCTTCCTCTTCTCTGACCATGTCAGGTAAGAAAAGAAACTTTGGAAAGTTTTGCGTTCGATTCTTTTGCCCCTAAATTGAGTAGGAGATTCAAAATAGCATGGAATAATGAGGGAAAGTATTGAACTACACGTCTGGAGACCTAATTTCACTTTTGACTTTGACGTTTACTATCTGTGTGACTTTGGACAAATCACTGGCTGTCTCACAAAGCCTGTTGCTTTCCTTAACTGTTACGTTAGGATACCACGTTGGGTTGATCACTCTGATCCCCTTCTTTTCCAGTATTGAGCCTTAAAGGGTACCCATGTAGAAAACGAAATCAGACACTTCTCAAGAGTGTTTCAACAGAAACATAGAAAAGCCAGGGGACATAGAAAACTAGCAATATATACCAAGATGTTTCATCTCTAATGGTCTCCCTCCACTAGGATTTCGACTAGTTGAAAAGAGAGAATAGGGAGAGAGGATGGAGAGTACTGGGCTCTACAGGGAGGCACAGAGTCGAGCGTAAGGAAGTTTAGGATGGTTTTCATTAGCACAGGCCAACAGGCACCAAGAGATGGGAGAAAATGTAAGAATGAAGAGGGAAAGCATAGAGGAGCTCTCAAGAAAAACGGAGTTTGCAATGGAATGCTGATGGGAACCAAAGATTTTCAATTAAAGCAGAAACAGCACAGAGGGAAACCTGCTCAGAGCAGGGCAAAACCAAGTTGATGGTAGCAAACCCTTACATTAACAGACTAAGAAGGAAAGTAAGGCCAGAACAGGGGATCACCAGGAAAGGCAGCTTATCAGAAAAGTCATACTCCGTTTTCTTTCTTTTATTGCCTCTCTGAATACAGTTGGCCACTTGACAGTTTTGAATATAAACATTTTAGAAATACGTTTTAGAAATGATGCCTCCTATAAACAAGCAACCACAGTGGTTATCTAGGGGGCTGCTTTTCAGTGTTTTATTCTTTCTAATTTTTAAACTAGGTAGACATTTCACCAATTCAACATTTTAAGTGATATCTTCTAAATTGAATCAGAAGGACTATTTTCCTTGGTGTGATATGTAGGTTCTAAGGCAAGGCTGCTTTTCATTTTTACAGTTATTTCCTTCCTAACACAGAGAGCACATTGATCAACAGCCATCGTTCGCTTGTAGATCTTAGCTACCGAAGAAGAAGAAGAAGAAGAAGAAAAAGTCAAGCCCCACATCTCTAATTCCCCCCCCCCACTTAGGGAATTCCCTGGCGGTCCAGTGCTTAGGACTCGGTGCTTTCACGGCCAGGGCCACGCGGCGCGGCCAAAGAAACAAAACAAACAAACATCCACATTTATCGAAAACCATATTGTGGAGTCCTGTGGATTTTCTTACATTTGAAAATCTTTTTTAATTGGATTCTAGGCATGATGGTTTTTTGAGGTTTTGGGATGCCATCTTCTTGGATGCTGAAGATGATTCTAATCTAAGTTCTAGGATAAATCCAAAAACCTTCCTGATACATTTTAAGCTTCCTTTCTGCTTATTATATAAGCTATATTCATTGAAATATATATTTCTCCTAGGCTTAATACCTCTTACTTGCTGGGTAAAAATATGAAGGAGCACAATAATGAAACTCTTTTACACTTATTATTTTGCTGTCTGCTTCGTACCGGTTTTCATTGAAATACTTGTCTATATGTGTTGTGGCTACCTATACATGCACATTTATTGCATTCTGTTGCTTGTTATGCATTTTTTACTGACATACCTTCTCTGTCTGTATGCATTGGCTAGGAATTCATTCACCTCTATCACCTCCATCGTGTCTTCTGGTTAATAGTATTCACTAAAATAGAGTGGGCAAAATTCACTTTCATAATATTGCATGGATAGTACAGAATGCCATTTGTTAGTAAATTCATTAGGCTTCGATACTTGCCACATACCCCAGTTTTCATTAATATCTATGGATTTCTTTTTCGTTAACGTAATATGCTTGTCATGATTTTTCTTTGTCTTTCTAGAACTTATTGTATCTTCCTCCATATAAATCATACGCAATAGATCAGCTTATTCATCTATTAATTATTACTGCTATTATTATTGGTGGTGGTGTTATAACCACTTTACAGATGAGTAATCTGAAGTAATCAGATAACTCTTCCCTTTCCAAAAGCACTTAAGAAATCCACTTTCGGGTAATCATTTTGAGGTAGGATGAGAAACCAGGCTTGAAGAGGGCAAAAATGACTCTTTCAATTCACCAGTTGGACTGAGCTGTACGTCACCTCTAGGTAATAGCGTGGGAACTGCACAAGCAAAGGGAGACACTGAAGACGACAATGGTAACAGCCGTACTGTTTTCTAATGGACAAAAAAAATGCCTATATTATAAGTTCTATTTCTCCTGCTTTCTGGCAGTATCATGCTCAGAGTGGAGTCCTGGCAAGGAAGTCAGGATACTTAGGTTCTGAAACCTGGTAATGATACTAACATAATGAGAGAACTTGAACAAGTCAACCCGACCTCTCTGAGCCTCAGTTTCCTTACTCACGAAATGAGACTGAGAACATCGAAGTTCTCTAAGGGCCTCCTAGTTCTAAAATGCTTCCAGTCTAGGAAATAGCATAGAAGTCAATACGAGTGCAGGCTGAAGGGAAAGACAGGGCAGGGAGAAGGTTGCTTCCAGCCTAGAGAACAATCTCTGAACCACACCACTTGGCTCTTCTGCCCGTCTGTGCCCAAGATGGGAGCACAGGCAGTGAATAGAGAAGAGTGGAAAACTGCTCAGTCCTTACAGCCATCATTAACTGTCTGATTTTGGGTTTCTCAGGAAGTAGTGATAGTAGAGGTGTCCTGATAGCAAGAACCTTCAGATGATGCCGTTCCTCAAACGTAGTGAGAATTTCTCAACCTCCCTGAGTTTTTCATGACCCTCTTGTTCTTACAGAAAATTTCCAACATCCATCTCTACTTGGAACTCTAAATTCTCTGCAGCATTCTCCTCCTGTGGTGAGCAATGCAACTTCCCTAACACGAAGTGTCTGCAACTTCTCCAGAGTCTCTGCCCCTGCCGTCAGTTCGGCATCGGCTACTGGTACCCCTTTCCAGACACTCATGGGTAGTGCCTACCTTTACCAACATTCTAGCACGACTATGTTATCTGGAGTTACTGACCACAGCCAGATCTCCACTTCAGCTGCTTCCTATCCAGGTGTTCTTGAGTGGGACATCACAGCAAGCACTGAAAAGAATTCTTCTTCACTCGGAGACTTTACTCTGGCACTCACTGACCGCCACACAGCTGCCTCCTCCATGTTTCTGGCAGCGCAGGATGATAAAACTTCAGACGCCAAGAACATGGTCCCTCTACATCCATCGCTTTCTGCCAGCCTTGCTCAGGGAACACCATCTCAGATTCCAAATCAGGGGCAGAGCCGCCTGTCACTTCCCTGCCAGGAAGGAAGCCAGGTATATTACTGTAACCAAGGCACACTGGGGTCTTTACTGTATGGAGAACTTGGCTCCTGCCCGCAATCCTACGGCTCGGCGTCATACACAGGAAGTCGGGCCTCTGGGCAACCAGAAATGGGAATGGGACCGAAGGAGATTCAGCCCACAAATATCCGACCACCAGCTTCCACCTCTGCAGTCTGCCACCCTGTGTCTGCTCAACGCATCACAGAAACAAGTTTTCAAGGTGAGTATAACAAACGCCAGAGAAAGTTGAAGAATGAGGTCGGCACTCAAAAATGGGGTCAAATCGACAGCTGGGAAGGGGTGTAGAGGCAGGTAGAATTTAGATCCTGAGCCTTTAATAACCACTACCTTCGCTCAGTGCCCTCTGTTTTTAGACTCTCTATGAGAACACCTAGGGCTTCCCTGGTGGCGCCGTGGTTAAGAATCCGCCTGCCAATGCAATGCGGGGGACACGGGTTCGAGCCCTGGTCTGCGAAGATCCCACATGCCGTGCAGCAACTAAGCGCATGTGCCACAACGACGGAGCCTGCATTCTAGAGCCCGTGAGCCTCAACTACCGAAGCCCACGTGCCTACAGCCCATGCTCCGCAACAAAGAGAAGCCACCGCGATGAGAAGCCCGCACACCGCAACCAAGAGTAGCCCCCGCTAGCCGCCAACTAGAGAAAGCCCGTGCACAGCAATGAGAGACCCAGTGCAGCCAAAAAAATAAATACGTAGAATAAATAAGTTCAAACAGTAAATAAATACATAAACATAAATTACAAAAAAAAGAACACCTAATGCAGGTGGGAAGGTGGGAGGGCCACTGTAGAGGTCATCTATGCTACATGTACAAGAACCCCGAGAGCACACCAATCGGTACCACACTTTTCACTGCTGTAGCCGATCGTTCCCCCTGTACTGCCACACTGTAGCACTCCCTTCCCTCATCTACTGCTATAGTCTCTTCGGAAGGTGTTTCAGAACTCTTGTTATGAGAGTGCCAGTTGAACTGTCCTCACTTCCTTCATTTATACCAGGATTGAAGACCTTGTGGTCCGAGATCCTGTCCAGAGAGCAAGCAGGCTAAGACTCTGTCTTTGTTGATGTATTTCATCAGCAAGGGCTCTACCCCCTCTCCTAGTTCATGGTGTGACGTGTTCTTGGCCTCTCGGGAAAGTGGGGAGAATGGAAAGGACCCTATATGAGAATGCTAGGCTTTGTAAAACATTTCAGGTTTTTAAAAATAAGACTCATTTTGTATTGGACTTATAACAGTCCTATGAAATACAAAGCGAGCCGAGAATCAGCGACAGGAAAGGCTCACCAGTAAGAATTACAACAGTCACCGCTTACCTCGTAGCATAGGGCACTGTCCGTGATCCTTAAGAAGAGTTAGTAGAAATGCCTTGCCCATCTTGCCCCTGAACCCCTTGAAAGGTACACGACTGCTGTGTTGGTGTTTAGGGGGAGCATCTCACTTACCAGGGACTGACTTCTCCCTTGATCCCTTTGTAGGGATGGAGACCTCCCCCCTGGTGATGAAAAATTCCCTGGGATTGCAACCTCCAAGCCAGACGTTTTGTGTGACACAAAGTCAAGAACTCCCCAAGTCCTGCAGTAGCAGAAACAGCCACATACTTGAGAGTAACCCACCATCTGAACTTGGGGACATTTCAGTGACAGCTCCAGTCCAGAGTGCCAGGCGTCTCCTGGCCCTGCCTCCAGCTCCAAGCCAGGGACAAATAGAGAGTAAGCACGTGGATGATATCAAAACCAAGCTTTCAAAGCCTCTGGATGCCTACCAGATCCCAACAGAGAACCAAGATCCTCCACTACTCCCTTTAGGAATCCCTGATATTCACCAGCCGCTGGCCTGCACCGATCCCCTCAGCCAAGAGGAGCAGCCTGGTTCTGAAAATGCTGATCTGGGAGAGAACAGCCGGAGTCGTCAGGACCTAGGGACACTTGAAAATGGGATTGAACCTAGCAGTGGTCTTGCAGACATTACTACACTGGCGGAGGATATTCACCTTCCCCAGCTCTTTAATCCTTTGAAAGATCTTGATCAATCCCAAGGTCCCAACGTGATCAAAGCTAAAGACACCAGAGCCATTAAGGTGAATCAGGTGCAGGAAAAGCCAAGTGTCATAAAGGTTCCCTCTGATCAACCCAGGAAGAACAAACAGAAAGCCTCTGAGCCTATCAGTGGCGCTCCCAAGGCCAAAATCCAGCCAAAGAATCCAGAGTGCCTGTTAGGGGGAGAAGTGGTTACATGCCACGCTGCAGTCAGTGACAGGGCTCCTGTGAACACGGCCAAGCACTCTCAAGGCAAACCTCAGAAAGCTGCATCCAGAAAGATCAGCAAAACTAAGAGCCACGGGCAGGAAAAGACCAAAAGGACCAGAGGGAGAAACAAGGCTGAGGAGAACAAGCAGTCAGGGAACAAAGTCAAGGCAGAAGAGAAGCCAGCAATCCCCCACACGAAGCGAAAGGAACACCAAACTGAGCTTCTCCAACAGAGCTTTCAAAAGCCTCGAACCTCCCTTGGCGTGCGCATGCTGGAGTCTGTGAAGGTTCTTCATGCGCTGGGGAAGAAGAATGAGACGAAAACTGGGCGCTCTTCCTGTCGGCTCTTGGGAAAGTCAAGCAACCCCAAAGACCCCCAGCCACCCCCAGCTATCCAGCCATGGCGGCATACCCCACGTGAGGGGAAGGGTCCTGAGAAAACGCAAGTCCAAGCCCAGAAACCAGACAGCAGTGCTGAAACAGAGTGTCCGTCTCCAGCCCAGTATGAGCGGCCTCCTCCTGGGAAGGTCAAGTTGATACCTCTGCCTTTTTCTGCCTGGGACAAGCCTCAAGCTCGACCCGCTCCTCGGAGGCCACAGTCTCTGGCCTCACATCGGCCTGCTGGGGCTTACCGTGCCCAGCCTGGTTCTACTGACTCAGCTCAACCTGCTGCAGCCAATTCATCCCAGCCAGCTCCTGCCTCTTTGCCAGGCCCCGCCAAACCAGCTCAGCCAACTGTGACCAACCCAACCCAACCGGCTTGGCCCAACCATACCCAGCCTCGTGTCCCTCAGTCTGCTGCTCCTAGGCCTGCACCCTCCAAAACTTCATCTGGCGCTCCTCTCCAGCGGGAGCCTGTTCCCCCTGCTGTGAATAAGCGCCAGTCCCCACCCAAGCTCCAAACCCACTTTCTACTCCAAGACTTCAGCAAGCAACGAGTTCCATGGAGGGAACCCAACGTGCCTGAGCCAGTCATGTCAAAGCCCATCGAACAAGAGCAGAGGCCAGAGCGAGAGGCCATGAAGAGGCGGGCTCAACAACAACGGGAGAATGCTGCCAGATACACCTCTTCGGGCAAGCTGCAATTTTTCACCGAGAGGGAAAACGAAATGGAAATTGCCGACTACTACGGATACGTCAAGTGAGAGCTGCTAGGATTCTTGGTGCCACCTTGGCTACCAGCTGTTCTTCCATACACAGGTAAGACAGGTATAGAACTGAATAAGTAAATGGAATACAATTAATAGACGAGTAACAAACCTTTCGAATTTTCAGATGCTGCTAACTGGGGCGTGAGAAAGGAAGGACTGAAAGTTGGATGGGAGAATGAAGGAAAGGGGTAAAAACTGAGCAAAGAGGAAGGAACTTGGCCCAGGGCTAGGAAGGCCAAAAGAGACGTATGGATTTAGGAAAGGAAGCAGGAGCGAGGATGAAATGGCAGAAGTAAAAAGCAGGGTCAGAGGTCTGGGTTGAAAGAACACAATTGGAGTAGAGTTGAAGGTGACAGAAGATGAGTCTAGGTTTACTAGGAGAAATAGAAAAAGTCTCTCGGGGACGCTGGCCTTAAGTCTCACAACCACCAGATAGGTATTTCAGAAAACAAGAGGTTCAGGACACATCTCTGAAAGGTCTGAGTTGCCTTATTCAGGTGTGACTGTAGTGGGGGAATAGGGAAATCTACCAGAGAAGTGGCTAGGGCTCAGAGTTATCCTAGGGGCAGCTGACGACAGGGGCAGAGCCAAGGGAACTGCTGGATCAGGAGGCCCACGAACAAAGCAGGGGCATAGCCGCCTGTCACTTCCCTGCCAGGAAGGAAGCCAGGTATATTACTGTAACCAAGGCACACTGGGGTCTTTACTGTATGGAGAACTTGGCTCCTGCCCGCAATCCTACGGCTCGGCGTCACACACAGGAAGTAGGGCCTCTGGGCAACCAGAAATGGGAATGGGACTGAAGGAGATTCAGCCCACAAATATCCGACCACCAGCTTCCACCTCTGCAGTCTGCCACCCTGTGTCTGCTCAACGCATCACAGAAACAAGTTTTCAAGGTGAGTATACAGACGGCAGAGAAAAGTTGAACAATGAGGTCAGCATTCAAAAATGGGGTCAAATCGACAGCTGGGAAGGGGTGTAGAGACAGGTAGAATTTAGATCCTGAGCCTTTAATAACCACTACCTTCTCTCAGTGCTCTCTGTTTTTAGACTCTATATGAGAACACCTAGGGCTTCCCTGGTGGCGCCTGCCAATGCAGGGGACACGGGTTCGAGCCCTGGTCTGCGAAGATCCCACATGCCGTGCAGCAACTAAGCGCATGTGCCACGACGACGGAGCCTGCATTCTAGAGCCCGTGAGCCTCAACTACCGAAGCCCACGTGCCTACAGCCCATGCTCCGCAACAAGAGAAGCCACCGCGATGAGATGCCCGCACACCGCAACCGAGAGTAGCCCCCGCTAGCCGCCAACTAGAGAAAGCCCGTGCACAGCAATGAGAGACCCAGTGCAGCCAAAAACATAAATACGTAGAATAAATAAGTTCAAACAGTAAATAAATACATAAACATAAATTACAAAAAAAAAGAACACCTAATGCAGGTGGGAAGGTGGGAGGGCCACCGTAGAGGTCATCTATGCTACATGTACAAGAACCCCGAGAGCACACCAATCGGTACCACACTTTTCACTGCTGTAGCCGATCGTTCCCCCTGTACTGCCACACTGTAGCACTCCCTTCCCTCATCTACTGCTATAGTCTCTTCGGAAGGTGTTTCCGAACTCTTGTTATGAGAGTGCCAGTTGAACTGTCCTCACTTCCTTCATTTATACCAGGATTGAAGACCTTGTGGTCCGAGATCCTGTCCAGAGAGCAAGCAGGCTAAGGCTCTGTCTTTGTTGATGTATTTCATCAGAAAGGGCTCTACCCCCTCTCCTAGTTCATGGTGTGAAGTGTTCTTGGCCTCTCGGGAAAGTGGGGAGAATGGAAAGGACCCTATATGAGAATGCTAGGCTCTGTAAAACATTTCAGGTTTTTAAAAATAAGACTCATTTTGTATTGGACTGACAACAGTCCTATGAAATACAAAGAAAGCCGAGAATCAGTGACAGGAAAGGATCACCAGTAAGAACTACAGCAGTCACCGCTTACCTCGTAGCATAGGGCACTGTCCGTGATCCTTAAGAAGAGTTAGTAGAAATGCCTTGCCCATCTTGCCCCTGAACCCCTTGAAAGGTACACGACTGCTGTGTTGGTGTTTAGGGGGAGCATCTCACTTACCAGGGACTGACTTCTCCCTTGATTCCTCTGTAGTGATGGAGACTTCCCCGCTGATGAAAAATTCCCTGGGATTGCAACCTCCAAGCCAGACAGCTTTCCTATGGAATGACAGAGAACTTGTCAAGGTGAAACACCAGTCTGCGGGAGAAAGGGAGGAAGAGAATGATGGAAATCGTTTCTGGGAAACTATTTTTACATTATGTGTTGTTTGTTCCCGGTAAATAAACTGAAATCTTCTTAACAGTACAACAAAATCTAAACCACTAAAGCCAACAATACAGGAGTATAACGTTCGACAAAAATTTCTTTGGCTGCGCAGCATGTGGGATCTTAGCTCCCCAACCAGGGATTGAACCCACGCCTGCTGCATTGGAAGCGCAGAGTCTTCACCACGGGACCACCGGGGAAGTCCCAGGACTATCACTTTTAAAGGAGAAGGTACAAACCCCTCGGTTCTATGAACTGGAGATTTTTAGTAAGAAGTCAATATATTTGTTGTTAGGCACATTTTATGTTAGGCTGTCTCCCTGCACAGGATGCAGGCGCCTTGAGAATGGAAGTCATATCCCTCTATAGTACGTCCCTCTTCTTTCTGCTTTGCAGTTTGCTGCTCCACTTGTTCAACCCCACCTAGTAATAACCTATACTTCCCTTGTTCCTGTTTTCCCATCTGGAAAACAGACAAAAGGCAACCAAACAACGCAAAGGTCTCAACAAATAAGGGATATCCAAAACCAGAGATGGCCAGAACTTCTGTACCCCTGATGAAATAGTCCTCATACAAAACCTGATAATCAAATTCCTTAATGCTAGGAATCACAGTGAAAAATAGTATCTGAACTGACTTCTGTCAGATGAGTGAGAACTAAGGTTAATTCAGTGTATCTGAAGCATAGAAAGTGAGGGCAAAAGTGGCACAAGATGGGGCTAGAGAAGCAGAGAGGATTCTAGACCACGCAGAGTCTTAAAGGCCAACAGTGTGTTTTCTATTCTCAAAACAATGCTTGTGAGCGATGTTTATGAGCAACGTTCCAACTTGCTTTGAAGGTTTCTTGTGTGAAGAGTGGATTGGAAGGAAACAAGATATATGGACACCAGTTAGGACCTAATCGCAACAGACAGGCAAGTTCAGTATTAGGAAGTTGAGGAAGAGCTGGCTGACAGATTCCAAAGAAATTCAGGAGATGAACTGAAGCGGGCTTAATGGGGTAGGAGATGGAGGAAAGGAAGGTCTTAGGGAATTCAAGGGTTTACTGCACACATGAGCAAAGTCTCAAAATTAATCATTTGAACGTACAGAGGCGGATCTCCCAAATGACACCGGTTAGGAAGCAACGGTACGCCCTTTAGAATTCCTAGAGACAACACAAATCAACTGTTTCGATGGAAAATTCGGCGGGACTCTTGATTTCCATGGGAATACAGAGAAAAGAGACACTGATCTGGCTTGCAGGTATATTTAGGAAGTTGTTAGCCGGACATCACCTACTAGTATCATGTAAGTAGGCCGTCCGAAGTAGGAAGCTTAGGGGAAAAACCTGGAGGAAAACTTAAAAGCTTAAGCCACACCTCTACACTACACCACCTTTCACAATTTCTTCTCAGATAAGCATCATCCCCATCAGTGAAGAAACTCGTACCTCATAATAGGAAAAACAGGCCTACAGATTCAATGTGTGTCTTGGGAGGTCCCATCTATGCGATATCTTCCTGGGACCAGAAAAGGCCCCAGGAAGATCCATCTCTGCACCCCTGAAAGCTTACCACCAAGGAAAATGACTAGGTCCATAGATTTCCTCCCTCAAACCAGCTTACCTCACACATAGATCATTAGCAACTCCGCCCTTACTCACATTATCACAGTCACAAGAGTGGTTAGGGAGAAAAGCACTAACCAGGGGAACTAAAACAGAGGCAATCCAGGCCAAGCTGGGCTGGTGGCAGATATCTTGCTCCTTACGCTCGGGTGCATAATGCGACTCACCACAGTGCCTTTTTCACAGACCCTTTTGAACGTTTCTCCACAGAATCCAACAGCTCAAGTTAGTTCATGACGCTTCAAGGTCAACAATCGTCAAGAGAAAAACATGCAATATGTCTTACAATGTTGGATTCCTTACAAACAGGACAAGGAGATAACCATGTAGACAAAACCAGAGCATTTGAAAACATCTGTATTCTACAAACACACCAGTGAATGCTATAAATAAGGTACTATGACATAAAACAAAATGAAAACTAGATGTGAGACTGTTCTCTTCAGTGTACAGACTTCATGGCAGTTGCTGCACACTATCTAGCTACTTAGATCTTTAACTCTCTGTTCTGTTAATACCAAATGAGGCCCAAGTGTGTCAACCTGTTTCCCACAGAAACCAAAAAGTCTACATGCATCTCTTTTCTCCTGTGCCCTTTCACCTTACCTGCTCCCAATTCTCCACCAACGTCCTCCTCTTTCTCTAATTATTCTCCTCTTCATTTTGCTTGGCCTTGCCCCCAAGCATGCAAGACAGAGAGTCCTAGAGGTCCAAGATTCTAGAGTGGCTGTTTGCAAGGCGGAGGAGATTACAGTAACTGCCACACTGTATATACTTCTGTGCAAAGAAAAAGGGACAGTGTTCAGAATGTCTCTCACATATAACAAGAGCTGGAGATGGCAGGATACCTGTGTGGCCCAAGGAACTAGAGCTAGCAAATTATGGGCCAAACAATTGCAACCAAAGGCTGGAAGAGGAAAGGTCTGCAACCAGCTCTGTCTCCTAGCTCTCTGGTATTTGCTGCCAACGGGCAGAGTCTATTTCGTGAAGCATCAAGCACTGAAAAGAAGACTCCTGCTGCTGGAAGGTGACAGGAAGTAACGTCCAATGCAAGATCAAGGCTTGTCCTCGAAGCAATGCCCATAATGGAAGAAAAAAAAAAAAGAGAAAGCGGAAGAGAAATGTTAAGTCGCAAGTCCAACCTGGCCCCCAGCCTAGCCCAGCCCAAGGAAGGTAGGAGTCAAGGAGAAGAAACTAAAAGAGAAGAGCCTTGGACCACAACATTCTCCACAAGGTACACTCAAGAAACTTCACCCTACTCTTGAACCAAGTTACAAAGAGAGCTTCTTAATCCCTACTTTGGCTCCTTAAAAGCTGCTATCAGTTCACTCATTAGACACATCTGATTTCAGAACAACTGTAATAGTTCAAACTAGATGGCTCTTTCCTTCCTAAGGATTATTAATTAAAGAAGATCTATATAGCTCTAAGTATATGATACATAAAATAGAATACTCTGTAGAATATAAGTAACTCTTAGTTCAGTGTATTAATGAACGTCTGTAAGAAATGTGGCAATGATTTCCCTAATGGAAGAGCCTGGGGGAGGTAAATCTGTCTTCTAGGATTTCCTCCCCAGAGCTCAGAAACTCAGGTGTTGTTTTAGCTCTCCTACACTCTCTTCACCCAAGCCCGCCTTCCTGTTGGGGATCGGACCTCCCTATTGGCTCTCTCATACCTTTCAACTGCCTGCTTTGTGACATCACTCTCCTACCAAACCTACTACCACTTGGTAGAGTCTTGGGGTTTCCGTGGAGCTGTTTGGACCAGTAACCAGTGACCTCTGTACTGGACACGTGCGCCGTTCAGCTGCAGCCACTCGGACATCCTCTAGTGTTGTCTCCTCATCCCTGGTACCTGCAGTGGATGCTTCCTCTTCTCTGACCATGTCAGGTAAGAAAAGAAACTTTGGAAAGTTTTGCGTTCGATTCTTTTGCCCCTAAATTGAGTAGGAGATTCAAAATAGCATGGAATAATGAGGGAAAGTATTGAACTACACGTCTGGAGACCTAATTTCACTTTTGACTTTGACGTTTACTATCTGTGTGACTTTGGACAAATCACTGGCTGTCTCACAAAGCCTGTTGCTTTCCTTAACTGTTACGTTAGGATACCACGTTGGGTTGATCACTCTGATCCCCTTCTTTTCCAGTATTGAGCCTTAAAGGGTACCCATGTAGAAAACGAAATCAGACACTTCTCAAGAGTGTTTCAACAGAAACATAGAAAAGCCAGGGGACATAGAAAACTAGCAATATATACCAAGATGTTTCATCTCTAATGGTCTCCCTCCACTAGGATTTCGACTAGTTGAAAAGAGAGAATAGGGAGAGAGGATGGAGAGTACTGGGCTCTACAGGGAGGCACAGAGTCGAGCGTAAGGAAGTTTAGGATGGTTTTCATTAGCACAGGCCAACAGGCACCAAGAGATGGGAGAAAATGTAAGAATGAAGAGGGAAAGCATAGAGGAGCTCTCAAGAAAAACGGAGTTTGCAATGGAATGCTGATGGGAACCAAAGATTTTCAATTAAAGCAGAAACAGCACAGAGGGAAACCTGCTCAGAGCAGGGCAAAACCAAGTTGATGGTAGCAAACCCTTACATTAACAGACTAAGAAGGAAAGTAAGGCCAGAACAGGGGATCACCAGGAAAGGCAGCTTATCAGAAAAGTCATACTCCGTTTTCTTTCTTTTATTGCCTCTCTGAATACAGTTGGCCACTTGACAGTTTTGAATATAAACATTTTAGAAATACGTTTTAGAAATGATGCCTCCTATAAACAAGCAACCACAGTGGTTATCTAGGGGGCTGCTTTTCAGTGTTTTATTCTTTCTAATTTTTAAACTAGGTAGACATTTCACCAATTCAACATTTTAAGTGATATCTTCTAAATTGAATCAGAAGGACTATTTTCCTTGGTGTGATATGTAGGTTCTAAGGCAAGGCTGCTTTTCATTTTTACAGTTATTTCCTTCCTAACACAGAGAGCACATTGATCAACAGCCATCGTTCGCTTGTAGATCTTAGCTACCGAAGAAGAAGAAGAAGAAGAAGAAAAAGTCAAGCCCCACATCTCTAATTCCCCCCCCCACTTAGGGAATTCCCTGGCGGTCCAGTGCTTAGGACTCGGTGCTTTCACGGCCAGGGCCACGCGGCGCGGCCAAAGAAACAAAACAAACAAACATCCACATTTATCGAAAACCATATTGTGGAGTCCTGTGGATTTTCTTACATTTGAAAATCTTTTTTAATTGGATTCTAGGCATGATGGTTTTTTGAGGTTTTGGGATGCCATCTTCTTGGATGCTGAAGATGATTCTAATCTAAGTTCTAGGATAAATCCAAAAACCTTCCTGATACATTTTAAGCTTCCTTTCTGCTTATTATATAAGCTATATTCATTGAAATATATATTTCTCCTAGGCTTAATACCTCTTACTTGCTGGGTAAAAATATGAAGGAGCACAATAATGAAACTCTTTTACACTTATTATTTTGCTGTCTGCTTCGTACCGGTTTTCATTGAAATACTTGTCTATATGTGTTGTGGCTACCTATACATGCACATTTATTGCATTCTGTTGCTTGTTATGCATTTTTTACTGACATACCTTCTCTGTCTGTATGCATTGGCTAGGAATTCATTCACCTCTATCACCTCCATCGTGTCTTCTGGTTAATAGTATTCACTAAAATAGAGTGGGCAAAATTCACTTTCATAATATTGCATGGATAGTACAGAATGCCATTTGTTAGTAAATTCATTAGGCTTCGATACTTGCCACATACCCCAGTTTTCATTAATATCTATGGATTTCTTTTTCGTTAACGTAATATGCTTGTCATGATTTTTCTTTGTCTTTCTAGAACTTATTGTATCTTCCTCCATATAAATCATACGCAATAGATCAGCTTATTCATCTATTAATTATTACTGCTATTATTATTGGTGGTGGTGTTATAACCACTTTACAGATGAGTAATCTGAAGTAATCAGATAACTCTTCCCTTTCCAAAAGCACTTAAGAAATCCACTTTCGGGTAATCATTTTGAGGTAGGATGAGAAACCAGGCTTGAAGAGGGCAAAAATGACTCTTTCAATTCACCAGTTGGACTGAGCTGTACGTCACCTCTAGGTAATAGCGTGGGAACTGCACAAGCAAAGGGAGACACTGAAGACGACAATGGTAACAGCCGTACTGTTTTCTAATGGACAAAAAAAATGCCTATATTATAAGTTCTATTTCTCCTGCTTTCTGGCAGTATCATGCTCAGAGTGGAGTCCTGGCAAGGAAGTCAGGATACTTAGGTTCTGAAACCTGGTAATGATACTAACATAATGAGAGAACTTGAACAAGTCAACCCGACCTCTCTGAGCCTCAGTTTCCTTACTCACGAAATGAGACTGAGAACATCGAAGTTCTCTAAGGGCCTCCTAGTTCTAAAATGCTTCCAGTCTAGGAAATAGCATAGAAGTCAATACGAGTGCAGGCTGAAGGGAAAGACAGGGCAGGGAGAAGGTTGCTTCCAGCCTAGAGAACAATCTCTGAACCACACCACTTGGCTCTTCTGCCCGTCTGTGCCCAAGATGGGAGCACAGGCAGTGAATAGAGAAGAGTGGAAAACTGCTCAGTCCTTACAGCCATCATTAACTGTCTGATTTTGGGTTTCTCAGGAAGTAGTGATAGTAGAGGTGTCCTGATAGCAAGAACCTTCAGATGATGCCGTTCCTCAAACGTAGTGAGAATTTCTCAACCTCCCTGAGTTTTTCATGACCCTCTTGTTCTTACAGAAAATTTCCAACATCCATCTCTACTTGGAACTCTAAATTCTCTGCAGCATTCTCCTCCTGTGGTGAGCAATGCAACTTCCCTAACACGAAGTGTCTGCAACTTCTCCAGAGTCTCTGCCCCTGCCGTCAGTTCGGCATCGGCTACTGGTACCCCTTTCCAGACACTCATGGGTAGTGCCTACCTTTACCAACATTCTAGCACGACTATGTTATCTGGAGTTACTGACCACAGCCAGATCTCCACTTCAGCTGCTTCCTATCCAGGTGTTCTTGAGTGGGACATCACAGCAAGCACTGAAAAGAATTCTTCTTCACTCGGAGACTTTACTCTGGCACTCACTGACCGCCACACAGCTGCCTCCTCCATGTTTCTGGCAGCCCAGGATGATAAAACTTCAGACGCCAAGAACATGGTCCCTCTACATCCATCGCTTTCTGCCAGCCTTGCTCAGGGAACACCATCTCAGATTCCAAATCAGGGGCAGAGCCGCCTGTCACTTCCCTGCCAGGAAGGAAGCCAGGTATATTACTGTAACCAAGGCACACTGGGGTCTTTACTGTATGGAGAACTTGGCTCCTGCCCGCAATCCTACGGCTCGGCGTCATACACAGGAAGTCGGGCCTCTGGGCAACCAGAAATGGGAATGGGACCGAAGGAGATTCAGCCCACAAATATCCGACCACCAGCTTCCACCTCTGCAGTCTGCCACCCTGTGTCTGCTCAACGCATCACAGAAACAAGTTTTCAAGGTGAGTATAACAAACGCCAGAGAAAGTTGAAGAATGAGGTCGGCACTCAAAAATGGGGTCAAATCGACAGCTGGGAAGGGGTGTAGAGGCAGGTAGAATTTAGATCCTGAGCCTTTAATAACCACTACCTTCGCTCAGTGCCCTCTGTTTTTAGACTCTCTATGAGAACACCTAGGGCTTCCCTGGTGGCGCCGTGGTTAAGAATCCGCCTGCCAATGCAATGCGGGGGACACGGGTTCGAGCCCTGGTCTGCGAAGATCCCACATGCCGTGCAGCAACTAAGCGCATGTGCCACAACGACGGAGCCTGCATTCTAGAGCCCGTGAGCCTCAACTACCGAAGCCCACGTGCCTACAGCCCATGCTCCGCAACAAAGAGAAGCCACCGCGATGAGAAGCCCGCACACCGCAACCGAGAGTAGCCCCCGCTAGCCGCCAACTAGAGAAAGCCCGTGCACAGCAATGAGAGACCCAGTGCAGCCAAAAAAATAAATACGTAGAATAAATAAGTTCAAACAGTAAATAAATACATAAACATAAATTACAAAAAAAAGAACACCTAATGCAGGTGGGAAGGTGGGAGGGCCACTGTAGAGGTCATCTATGCTACATGTACAAGAACCCCGAGAGCACACCAATCGGTACCACACTTTTCACTGCTGTAGCCGATCGTTCCCCCTGTACTGCCACACTGTAGCACTCCCTTCCCTCATCTACTGCTATAGTCTCTTCGGAAGGTGTTTCAGAACTCTTGTTATGAGAGTGCCAGTTGAACTGTCCTCACTTCCTTCATTTATACCAGGATTGAAGACCTTGTGGTCCGAGATCCTGTCCAGAGAGCAAGCAGGCTAAGACTCTGTCTTTGTTGATGTATTTCATCAGCAAGGGCTCTACCCCCTCTCCTAGTTCATGGTGTGACGTGTTCTTGGCCTCTCGGGAAAGTGGGGAGAATGGAAAGGACCCTATATGAGAATGCTAGGCTTTGTAAAACATTTCAGGTTTTTAAAAATAAGACTCATTTTGTATTGGACTTATAACAGTCCTATGAAATACAAAGCGAGCCGAGAATCAGCGACAGGAAAGGCTCACCAGTAAGAATTACAACAGTCACCGCTTACCTCGTAGCATAGGGCACTGTCCGTGATCCTTAAGAAGAGTTAGTAGAAATGCCTTGCCCATCTTGCCCCTGAACCCCTTGAAAGGTACACGACTGCTGTGTTGGTGTTTAGGGGGAGCATCTCACTTACCAGGGACTGACTTCTCCCTTGATCCCTTTGTAGGGATGGAGACCTCCCCCCTGGTGATGAAAAATTCCCTGGGATTGCAACCTCCAAGCCAGACGTTTTGTGTGACACAAAGTCAAGAACTCCCCAAGTCCTGCAGTAGCAGAAACAGCCACATACTTGAGAGTAACCCACCATCTGAACTTGGGGACATTTCAGTGACAGCTCCAGTCCAGAGTGCCAGGCGTCTCCTGGCCCTGCCTCCAGCTCCAAGCCAGGGACAAATAGAGAGTAAGCACGTGGATGATATCAAAACCAAGCTTTCAAAGCCTCTGGATGCCTACCAGATCCCAACAGAGAACCAAGATCCTCCACTACTCCCTTTAGGAATCCCTGATATTCACCAGCCGCTGGC
The DNA here is from genome assembly GCF_965194805.1 of Balaenoptera borealis. NCBI lineage: Eukaryota > Metazoa > Chordata > Mammalia > Artiodactyla > Balaenopteridae > Balaenoptera > Balaenoptera borealis. The sequence goes on along the minus strand of NW_028123228.1, from coordinate 233,385 downwards.
CTGCACCGATCCCCTCAGCCAAGAGGAGCAGCCTGGTTCTGAAAATGCTGATCTGGGAGAGAACAGCCGGAGTCGTCAGGACCTAGGGACACTTGAAAATGGGATTGAACCTAGCAGTGGTCTTGCAGACATTACTACACTGGCGGAGGATATTCACCTTCCCCAGCTCTTTAATCCTTTGAAAGATCTTGATCAATCCCAAGGTCCCAACGTGATCAAAGCTAAAGACACCAGAGCCATTAAGGTGAATCAGGTGCAGGAAAAGCCAAGTGTCATAAAGGTTCCCTCTGATCAACCCAGGAAGAACAAACAGAAAGCCTCTGAGCCTATCAGTGGCGCTCCCAAGGCCAAAATCCAGCCAAAGAATCCAGAGTGCCTGTTAGGGGGAGAAGTGGTTACATGCCACGCTGCAGTCAGTGACAGGGCTCCTGTGAACACGGCCAAGCACTCTCAAGGCAAACCTCAGAAAGCTGCATCCAGAAAGATCAGCAAAACTAAGAGCCACGGGCAGGAAAAGACCAAAAGGACCAGAGGGAGAAACAAGGCTGAGGAGAACAAGCAGTCAGGGAACAAAGTCAAGGCAGAAGAGAAGCCAGCAATCCCCCACACGAAGCGAAAGGAACACCAAACTGAGCTTCTCCAACAGAGCTTTCAAAAGCCTCGAACCTCCCTTGGCGTGCGCATGCTGGAGTCTGTGAAGGTTCTTCATGCGCTGGGGAAGAAGAATGAGACGAAAACTGGGCGCTCTTCCTGTCGGCTCTTGGGAAAGTCAAGCAACCCCAAAGACCCCCAGCCACCCCCAGCTATCCAGCCATGGCGGCATACCCCACGTGAGGGGAAGGGTCCTGAGAAAACGCAAGTCCAAGCCCAGAAACCAGACAGCAGTGCTGAAACAGAGTGTCCGTCTCCAGCCCAGTATGAGCGGCCTCCTCCTGGGAAGGTCAAGTTGATACCTCTGCCTTTTTCTGCCTGGGACAAGCCTCAAGCTCGACCCGCTCCTCGGAGGCCACAGTCTCTGGCCTCACATCGGCCTGCTGGGGCTTACCGTGCCCAGCCTGGTTCTACTGACTCAGCTCAACCTGCTGCAGCCAATTCATCCCAGCCAGCTCCTGCCTCTTTGCCAGGCCCCGCCAAACCAGCTCAGCCAACTGTGACCAACCCAACCCAACCGGCTTGGCCCAACCATACCCAGCCTCGTGTCCCTCAGTCTGCTGCTCCTAGGCCTGCACCCTCCAAAACTTCATCTGGCGCTCCTCTCCAGCGGGAGCCTGTTCCCCCTGCTGTGAATAAGCGCCAGTCCCCACCCAAGCTCCAAACCCACTTTCTACTCCAAGACTTCAGCAAGCAACGAGTTCCATGGAGGGAACCCAACGTGCCTGAGCCAGTCATGTCAAAGCCCATCGAACAAGAGCAGAGGCCAGAGCGAGAGGCCATGAAGAGGCGGGCTCAACAACAACGGGAGAATGCTGCCAGATACACCTCTTCGGGCAAGCTGCAATTTTTCACCGAGAGGGAAAACGAAATGGAAATTGCCGACTACTACGGATACGTCAAGTGAGAGCTGCTAGGATTCTTGGTGCCACCTTGGCTACCAGCTGTTCTTCCATACACAGGTAAGACAGGTATAGAACTGAATAAGTAAATGGAATACAATTAATAGACGAGTAACAAACCTTTCGAATTTTCAGATGCTGCTAACTGGGGCGTGAGAAAGGAAGGACTGAAAGTTGGATGGGAGAATGAAGGAAAGGGGTAAAAACTGAGCAAAGAGGAAGGAACTTGGCCCAGGGCTAGGAAGGCCAAAAGAGACGTATGGATTTAGGAAAGGAAGCAGGAGCGAGGATGAAATGGCAGAAGTAAAAAGCAGGGTCAGAGGTCTGGGTTGAAAGAACACAATTGGAGTAGAGTTGAAGGTGACAGAAGATGAGTCTAGGTTTACTAGGAGAAATAGAAAAAGTCTCTCGGGGACGCTGGCCTTAAGTCTCACAACCACCAGATAGGTATTTCAGAAAACAAGAGGTTCAGGACACATCTCTGAAAGGTCTGAGTTGCCTTATTCAGGTGTGACTGTAGTGGGGGAATAGGGAAATCTACCAGAGAAGTGGCTAGGGCTCAGAGTTATCCTAGGGGCAGCTGACGACAGGGGCAGAGCCAAGGGAACTGCTGGATCAGGAGGCCCACGAACAAAGCAGGGGCATAGCCGCCTGTCACTTCCCTGCCAGGAAGGAAGCCAGGTATATTACTGTAACCAAGGCACACTGGGGTCTTTACTGTATGGAGAACTTGGCTCCTGCCCGCAATCCTACGGCTCGGCGTCACACACAGGAAGTAGGGCCTCTGGGCAACCAGAAATGGGAATGGGACTGAAGGAGATTCAGCCCACAAATATCCGACCACCAGCTTCCACCTCTGCAGTCTGCCACCCTGTGTCTGCTCAACGCATCACAGAAACAAGTTTTCAAGGTGAGTATACAGACGGCAGAGAAAAGTTGAACAATGAGGTCAGCATTCAAAAATGGGGTCAAATCGACAGCTGGGAAGGGGTGTAGAGACAGGTAGAATTTAGATCCTGAGCCTTTAATAACCACTACCTTCTCTCAGTGCTCTCTGTTTTTAGACTCTATATGAGAACACCTAGGGCTTCCCTGGTGGCGCCTGCCAATGCAGGGGACACGGGTTCGAGCCCTGGTCTGCGAAGATCCCACATGCCGTGCAGCAACTAAGCGCATGTGCCACAACGACGGAGCCTGCATTCTAGAGCCCGTGAGCCTCAACTACCGAAGCCCACGTGCCTACAGCCCATGCTCCGCAACAAGAGAAGCCACCGCGATGAGATGCCCGCACACCGCAACCGAGAGTAGCCCCCGCTAGCCGCCAACTAGAGAAAGCCCGTGCACAGCAATGAGAGACCCAGTGCGGCCAAAAACATAAATACGTAGAATAAATAAGTTCAAACAGTAAATAAATACATAAACATAAATTACAAAAAAAAAGAACACCTAATGCAGGTGGGAAGGTGGGAGGGCCACCGTAGAGGTCATCTATGCTACATGTACAAGAACCCCGAGAGCACACCAATCGGTACCACACTTTTCACTGCTGTAGCCGATCGTTCCCCCTGTACTGCCACACTGTAGCACTCCCTTCCCTCATCTACTGCTATAGTCTCTTCGGAAGGTGTTTCAGAACTCTTGTTATGAGAGTGCCAGTTGAACTGTCCTCACTTCCTTCATTTATACCAGGATTGAAGACCTTGTGGTCCGAGATCCTGTCCAGAGAGCAAGCAGGCTAAGGCTCTGTCTTTGTTGATGTATTTCATCAGAAAGGGCTCTACCCCCTCTCCTAGTTCATGGTGTGAAGTGTTCTTGGCCTCTCGGGAAAGTGGGGAGAATGGAAAGGACCCTATATGAGAATGCTAGGCTCTGTAAAACATTTCAGGTTTTTAAAAATAAGACTCATTTTGTATTGGACTGACAACAGTCCTATGAAATACAAAGAAAGCCGAGAATCAGTGACAGGAAAGGATCACCAGTAAGAACTACAGCAGTCACCGCTTACCTCGTAGCATAGGGCACTGTCCGTGATCCTTAAGAAGAGTTAGTAGAAATGCCTTGCCCATCTTGCCCCTGAACCCCTTGAAAGGTACACGACTGCTGTGTTGGTGTTTAGGGGGAGCATCTCACTTACCAGGGACTGACTTCTCCCTTGATTCCTCTGTAGTGATGGAGACTTCCCCGCTGATGAAAAATTCCCTGGGATTGCAACCTCCAAGCCAGACAGCTTTCCTATGGAATGACAGAGAACTTGTCAAGGTGAAACACCAGTCTGCGGGAGAAAGGGAGGAAGAGAATGATGGAAATCGTTTCTGGGAAACTATTTTTACATTATGTGTTGTTTGTTCCCGGTAAATAAACTGAAATCTTCTTAACAGTACAACAAAATCTAAACCACTAAAGCCAACAATACAGGAGTATAACGTTCGACAAAAATTTCTTTGGCTGCGCAGCATGTGGGATCTTAGCTCCCCAACCAGGGATTGAACCCACGCCTGCTGCATTGGAAGCGCAGAGTCTTCACCACGGGACCACCGGGGAAGTCCCAGGACTATCACTTTTAAAGGAGAAGGTACAAACCCCTCGGTTCTATGAACTGGAGATTTTTAGTAAGAAGTCAATATATTTGTTGTTAGGCACATTTTATGTTAGGCTGTCTCCCTGCACAGGATGCAGGCGCCTTGAGAATGGAAGTCATATCCCTCTATAGTACGTCCCTCTTCTTTCTGCTTTGCAGTTTGCTGCTCCACTTGTTCAACCCCACCTAGTAATAACCTATACTTCCCTTGTTCCTGTTTTCCCATCTGGAAAACAGACAAAAGGCAACCAAACAACGCAAAGGTCTCAACAAATAAGGGATATCCAAAACCAGAGATGGCCAGAACTTCTGTACCCCTGATGAAATAGTCCTCATACAAAACCTGATAATCAAATTCCTTAATGCTAGGAATCACAGTGAAAAATAGTATCTGAACTGACTTCTGTCAGATGAGTGAGAACTAAGGTTAATTCAGTGTATCTGAAGCATAGAAAGTGAGGGCAAAAGTGGCACAAGATGGGGCTAGAGAAGCAGAGAGGATTCTAGACCACGCAGAGTCTTAAAGGCCAACAGTGTGTTTTCTATTCTCAAAACAATGCTTGTGAGCGATGTTTATGAGCAACGTTCCAACTTGCTTTGAAGGTTTCTTGTGTGAAGAGTGGATTGGAAGGAAACAAGATATATGGACACCAGTTAGGACCTAATCGCAACAGACAGGCAAGTTCAGTATTAGGAAGTTGAGGAAGAGCTGGCTGACAGATTCCAAAGAAATTCAGGAGATGAACTGAAGCGGGCTTAATGGGGTAGGAGATGGAGGAAAGGAAGGTCTTAGGGAATTCAAGGGTTTACTGCACACATGAGCAAAGTCTCAAAATTAATCATTTGAACGTACAGAGGCGGATCTCCCAAATGACACCGGTTAGGAAGCAACGGTACGCCCTTTAGAATTCCTAGAGACAACACAAATCAACTGTTTCGATGGAAAATTCGGCGGGACTCTTGATTTCCATGGGAATACAGAGAAAAGAGACACTGATCTGGCTTGCAGGTATATTTAGAAAGTTGTTAGCCGGACATCACCTACTAGTATCATGTAAGTAGGCCGTCCGAAGTAGGAAGCTTAGGGGAAAAACCTGGAGGAAAACTTAAAAGCTTAAGCCACACCTCTACACTACACCACCTTTCACAATTTCTTCTCAGATAAGCATCATCCCCATCAGTGAAGAAACTCGTTCGTACCTCATAATAGGAAAAACAGGCCTAAAGATTCAATGTGTGTCTTGGGAGGTCCCATCTATGCGATATCTTCCTGGGACCAGAAAAGGCCCCAGGAAGATCCATCTCTGCACCCCTGAAAGCTTACCACCAAGGAAAATGACTAGGTCCATAGATTTCCTCCCTCAAACCAGCTTACCTCACACATAGATCATTAGCAACTCCGCCCTTACTCACATTATCACAGTCACAAGAGTGGTTAGGGAGAAAAGCACTAACCAGGGGAACTAAAACAGAGGCAATCCAGGCCAAGCTGGGCTGGTGGCAGATATCTGCTCCTTACGCTCGGGTGCATAATGCGACTCACCACAGTGCCTTTTTCACAGACCCTTTTGAACGTTTCTCCACAGAATCCAACAGCTCAAGTTAGTTCATGACGCTTCAAGGTCAACAATCGTCAAGAGAAAAACATGCAATATGTCTTACAATGTTGGATTCCTTACAAACAGGACAAGGAGATAACCATGTAGACAAAACCAGAGCATTTGAAAACATCTGTATTCTACAAACACACCAGTGAATGCTATAAATAAGGTACTATGACATAAAACAAAATGAAAACTAGATGTGAGACTGTTCTCTTCAGTGTACAGACTTCATGGCAGTTGCTGCACACTATCTAGCTACTTAGATCTTTAACTCTCTGTTCTGTTAATACCAAATGAGGCCCAAGTGTGTCAACCTGTTTCCCACAGAAACCAAAAAGTCTACATGCATCTCTTTTCTCCTGTGCCCTTTCACCTTACCTGCTCCCAATTCTCCACCAACGTCCTCCTCTTTCTCTAATTATTCTCCTCTTCATTTTGCTTGGCCTTGCCCCCAAGCATGCAAGACAGAGAGTCCTAGAGGTCCAAGATTCTAGAGTGGCTGTTTGCAAGGCGGAGGAGATTACAGTAACTGCCACACTGTATATACTTCTGTGCAAAGAAAAAGGGACAGTGTTCAGAATGTCTCTCACATATAACAAGAGCTGGAGATGGCAGGATACCTGTGTGGCCCAAGGAACTAGAGCTAGCAAATTATGGGCCAAACAATTGCAACCAAAGGCTGGAAGAGGAAAGGTCTGCAACCAGCTCTGTCTCCTAGCTCTCTGGTATTTGCTGCCAACGGGCAGAGTCTATTTCGTGAAGCATCAAGCACTGAAAAGAAGACTCCTGCTGCTGGAAGGTGACAGGAAGTAACGTCCAATGCAAGATCAAGGCTTGTCCTCGAAGCAATGCCCATAATGGAAGAGAAAAAAAAAAGAGAAAGCGGAAGTGAAATGTTAAGTCGCAAGTCCAACCTGGCCCCCAGCCTAGCCCAGCCCAAGGAAGGTAGGAGTCAAGGAGAAGAAACTAAAAGAGAAGAGCCTTGGACCACAACATTCTCCACAAGGTACACTCAAGAAACTTCACCCTACTCTTGAACCAAGTTACAAAGAGAGCTTCTTAATCCCTACTTTGGCTCCTTAAAAGCTGCTATCAGTTCACTCATTAGACACATCTGATTTCAGAACAACTGTAATAGTTCAAACTAGATGGCTCTTTCCTTCCTAAGGATTATTAATTAAAGAAGATCTATATAGCTCTAAGTATATGATACATAAAATAGAATACTCTGTAGAATATAAGTAACTCTTAGTTCAGTGTATTAATGAACGTCTGTAAGAAATGTGGCAATGATTTCCCTAATGGAAGAGCCTGGGGGAGGTAAATCTGTCTTCTAGGATTTCCTCCCCAGAGCTCAGAAACTCAGGTGTTGTTTTAGCTCTCCTACACTCTCTTCACCCAAGCCCGCCTTCCTGTTGGGGATCGGACCTCCCTATTGGCTCTCTCATACCTTTCAACTGCCTGCTTTGTGACATCACTCTCCTACCAAACCTACTACCACTTGGTAGAGTCTTGGGGTTTCCGTGGAGCTGTTTGGACCAGTAACCAGTGACCTCTGTACTGGACACGTGCGCCGTTCAGCTGCAGCCACTCGGACATCCTCTAGTGTTGTCTCCTCATCCCTGGTACCTGCAGTGGATGCTTCCTCTTCTCTGACCATGTCAGGTAAGAAAAGAAACTTTGGAAAGTTTTGCGTTCGATTCTTTTGCCCCTAAATTGAGTAGGAGATTCAAAATAGCATGGAATAATGAGGGAAAGTATTGAACTACACGTCTGGAGACCTAATTTCACTTTTGACTTTGACGTTTACTATCTGTGTGACTTTGGACAAATCACTGGCTGTCTCACAAAGCCTGTTGCTTTCCTTAACTGTTACGTTAGGATACCACGTTGGGTTGATCACTCTGATCCCCTTCTTTTCCAGTATTGAGCCTTAAAGGGTACCCATGTAGAAAACGAAATCAGACACTTCTCAAGAGTGTTTCAACAGAAACATAGAAAAGCCAGGGGACATAGAAAACTAGCAATATATACCAAGATGTTTCATCTCTAATGGTCTCCCTCCACTAGGATTTCGACTAGTTGAAAAGAGAGAATAGGGAGAGAGGATGGAGAGTACTGGGCTCTACAGGGAGGCACAGAGTCGAGCGTAAGGAAGTTTAGGATGGTTTTCATTAGCACAGGCCAACAGGCACCAAGAGATGGGAGAAAATGTAAGAATGAAGAGGGAAAGCATAGAGGAGCTCTCAAGAAAAACGGAGTTTGCAATGGAATGCTGATGGGAACCAAAGATTTTCAATTAAAGCAGAAACAGCACAGAGGGAAACCTGCTCAGAGCAGGGCAAAACCAAGTTGATGGTAGCAAACCCTTACATTAACAGACTAAGAAGGAAAGTAAGGCCAGAACAGGGGATCACCAGGAAAGGCAGCTTATCAGAAAAGTCATACTCCGTTTTCTTTCTTTTATTGCCTCTCTGAATACAGTTGGCCACTTGACAGTTTTGAATATAAACATTTTAGAAATACGTTTTAGAAATGATGCCTCCTATAAACAAGCAACCACAGTGGTTATCTAGGGGGCTGCTTTTCAGTGTTTTATTCTTTCTAATTTTTAAACTAGGTAGACATTTCACCAATTCAACATTTTAAGTGATATCTTCTAAATTGAATCAGAAGGACTATTTTCCTTGGTGTGATATGTAGGTTCTAAGGCAAGGCTGCTTTTCATTTTTACAGTTATTTCCTTCCTAACACAGAGAGCACATTGATCAACAGCCATCGTTCGCTTGTAGAGCTTAGCTACCGAAGAAGAAGAAGAAGAAGAAGAAAAAGTCAAGCCCCACATCTCTAATTCCCCCCCCCCACTTAGGGAATTCCCTGGCGGTCCAGTGCTTAGGACTCGGTGCTTTCACGGCCAGGGCCACGCGGCGCGGCCAAAGAAACAAAACAAACAAACATCCACATTTATCGAAAACCATATTGTGGAGTCCTGTGGATTTTCTTACATTTGAAAATCTTTTTTAATTGGATTCTAGGCATGATGGTTTTTTGAGGTTTTGGGATGCCATCTTCTTGGATGCTGAAGATGATTCTAATCTAAGTTCTAGGATAAATCCAAAAACCTTCCTGATACATTTTAAGCTTCCTTTCTGCTTATTATATAAGCTATATTCATTGAAATATATATTTCTCCTAGGCTTAATACCTCTTACTTGCTGGGTAAAAATATGAAGGAGCACAATAATGAAACTCTTTTACACTTATTATTTTGCTGTCTGCTTCGTACCGGTTTTCATTGAAATACTTGTCTATATGTGTTGTGGCTACCTATACATGCACATTTATTGCATTCTGTTGCTTGTTATGCATTTTTTACTGACATACCTTCTCTGTCTGTATGCATTGGCTAGGAATTCATTCACCTCTATCACCTCCATCGTGTCTTCTGGTTAATAGTATTCACTAAAATAGAGTGGGCAAAATTCACTTTCATAATATTGCATGGATGGTACAGAATGCCATTTGTTAGTAAATTCATTAGGCTTCGATACTTGCCACATACCCCAGTTTTCATTAATATCTATGGATTTCTTTTTCGTTAACGTAATATGCTTGTCATGATTTTTCTTTGTCTTTCTAGAACTTATTGTATCTTCCTCCATATAAATCATACGCAATAGATCAGCTTATTCATCTATTAATTATTACTGCTATTATTATTGGTGGTGGTGTTATAACCACTTTACAGATGAGTAATCTGAAGTAATCAGATAACTCTTCCCTTTCCAAAAGCACTTAAGAAATCCACTTTCGGGTAATCATTTTGAGGTAGGATGAGAAACCAGGCTTGAAGAGGGCAAAAATGACTCTTTCAATTCACCAGTTGGACTGAGCTGTACGTCACCTCTAGGTAATAGCGTGGGAACTGCACAAGCAAAGGGAGACACTGAAGACGACAATGGTAACAGCCGTACTGTTTTCTAATGGACAAAAAAAATGCCTATATTATAAGTTCTATTTCTCCTGCTTTCTGGCAGTATCATGCTCAGAGTGGAGTCCTGGCAAGGAAGTCAGGATACTTAGGTTCTGAAACCTGGTAATGATACTAACATAATGAGAGAACTTGAACAAGTCAACCCGACCTCTCTGAGCCTCAGTTTCCTTACTCACGAAATGAGACTGAGAACATCGAAGTTCTCTAAGGGCCTCCTAGTTCTAAAATGCTTCCAGTCTAGGAAATAGCATAGAAGTCAATACGAGTGCAGGCTGAAGGGAAAGACAGGGCAGGGAGAAGGTTGCTTCCAGCCTAGAGAACAATCTCTGAACCACACCACTTGGCTCTTCTGCCCGTCTGTGCCCAAGATGGGAGCACAGGCAGTGAATAGAGAAGAGTGGAAAACTGCTCAGTCCTTACAGCCATCATTAACTGTCTGATTTTGGGTTTCTCAGGAAGTAGTGATAGTAGAGGTGTCCTGATAGCAAGAACCTTCAGATGATGCCGTTCCTCAAACGTAGTGAGAATTTCTCAACCTCCCTGAGTTTTTCATGACCCTCTTGTTCTTACAGAAAATTTCCAACATCCATCTCTACTTGGAACTCTAAATTCTCTGCAGCATTCTCCTCCTGTGGTGAGCAATGCAACTTCCCTAACACGAAGTGTCTGCAACTTCTCCAGAGTCTCTGCCCCTGCCGTCAGTTCGGCATCGGCTACCGGTACCCCTTTCCAGACACTCATGGGTAGTGCCTACCTTTACCAACATTCTAGCACGACTATGTTATCTGGAGTTACTGACCACAGCCAGATCTCCACTTCAGCTGCTTCCTATCCAGGTGTTCTTGAGTGGGACATCACAGCAAGCACTGAAAAGAATTCTTCTTCACTCGGAGACTTTACTCTGGCACTCACTGACCGCCACACAGCTGCCTCCTCCATGTTTCTGGCAGCCCAGGATGATAAAACTTCAGACGCCAAGAACATGGTCCCTCTACATCCATCGCTTTCTGCCAGCCTTGCTCAGGGAACACCATCTCAGATTCCAAATCAGGGGCAGAGCCGCCTGTCACTTCCCTGCCAGGAAGGAAGCCAGGTATATTACTGTAACCAAGGCACACTGGGGTCTTTACTGTATGGAGAACTTGGCTCCTGCCCGCAATCCTACGGCTCGGCGTCATACACAGGAAGTCGGGCCTCTGGGCAACCAGAAATGGGAATGGGACTGAAGGAGATTCAGCCCACAAATATCCGACCACCAGCTTCCACCTCTGCAGTCTGCCACCCTGTGTCTGCTCAACGCATCACAGAAACAAGTTTTCAAGGTGAGTATAACAAACGCCAGAGAAAGTTGAAGAATGAGGTCGGCATTCAAAAATGGGGTCAAATCGACAGCTGGGAAGGGGTGTAGAGGCAGGTAGAATTTAGATCCTGAGCCTTTAATAACCACTACCTTCGCTCAGTGCCCTCTGTTTTTAGACTCTATATGAGAACACCTAGGGCTTCCCTGGTGGCGCCGTGGTTAAGAATCCGCCTGCCAATGCAATGCGGGGGACACGGGTTCGAGCCCTGGTCTGCGAAGATCCCACATGCCGTGCAGCAACTAAGCGCATGTGCCACAACGACGGAGCCTGCATTCTAGAGCCCGTGAGCCTCAACTACCGAAGCCCACGTGCCTACAGCCCATGCTCCGCAACAAGAGAAGCCACCGCGATGAGAAGCCCGCACACCGCAACCAAGAGTAGCCCCCGCTAGCCGCCAACTAGAGAAAGCCCGTGCACAGCAATGAGAGACCCAGTGCAGCCAAAAAAATAAATACGTAGAATAAATAAGTTCAAACAGTAAATAAATACATAAACATAAATTACAAAAAAAAGAACACCTAATGCAGGTGGGAAGGTGGGAGGGCCACTGTAGAGGTCATCTATGCTACATGTACAAGAACCCCGAGAGCACACCAATCGGTACCACACTTTTCACTGCTGTAGCCGATCATTCCCCCTGTACTGCCACACTGTAGCACTCCCTTCCCTCATCTACTGCTATAGTCTCTTCGGAAGGTGTTTCAGAACTCTTGTTATGAGAGTGCCAGTTGAACTGTCCTCACTTCCTTCATTTATACCAGGATTGAAGACCTTGTGGTCCGAGATCCTGTCCAGAGAGCAAGCAGGCTAAGACTCTGTCTTTGTTGATGTATTTCATCAGAAAGGGCTCTACCCCCTCTCCTAGTTCATGGTGTGACGTGTTCTTGGCCTCTCGGGAAAGTGGGGAGAATGGAAAGGACCCTATATGAGAATGCTAGGCTTTGTAAAACATTTCAGGTTTTTAAAAATAAGACTCATTTTGTATTGGACTTATAACAGTCCTATGAAATACAAAGCGAGCCGAGAATCAGTGACAGGAAAGGCTCACCAGTAAGAATTACAACAGTCACCGCTTACCTCGTAGCATACGGCACTGTCCGTGATCCTTAAGAAGAGTTAGTAGAAATGCCTTGCCCATCTTGCCCCTGAACCCCTTGAAAGGTACATGACTGCTGTGTTGGTGTTTAGGGGGAGCATCTCACTTACCAGGGACTGACTTCTCCCTTGATCCCTTTGTAGGGATGGAGACCTCCCCCCTGGTGATGAAAAATTCCCTGGGATTGCAACCTCCAAGCCAGACGTTTTGTGTGACACAAAGTCAAGAACTCCCCAAGTCCTGCAGTAGCAGAAACAGCCACATACTTGAGAGTAACCCACCATCTGAACTTGGGGACATTTCAGTGACAGCTCCAGTCCAGAGTGCCAGGCGTCTCCTGGCCCTGCCTCCAGCTCCAAGCCAGGGACAAATAGAGAGTAAGCACGTGGATGATATCAAAACCAAGCTTTCAAAGCCTCTGGATGCCTACCAGATCCCAACAGAGAACCAAGATCCTCCACTACTCCCTTTAGGAATCCCTGATATTCACCAGCCGCTGGCCTGCACCGATCCCCTCAGCCAAGAGGAGCAGCCTGGTTCTGAAAATGCTGATCTGGGAGAGAACAGCCGGAGTCGTCAGGACCTAGGGACACTTGAAAATGGGATTGAACCTAGCAGTGGTCTTGCAGACATTACTACACTGGCGGAGGATATTCACCTTCCCCAGCTCTTTAATCCTTTGAAAGATCTTGATCAATCCCAAGGTCCCAACGTGATCAAAGCTAAAGACACCAGAGCCATTAAGGTGAATCAGGTGCAGGAAAAGCCAAGTGTCATAAAGGTTCCCTCTGATCAACCCAGGAAGAACAAACAGAAAGCCTCTGAGCCTATCAGTGGCGCTCCCAAGGCCAAAATCCAGCCAAAGAATCCAGAGTGCCTGTTAGGGGGAGAAGTGGTTATATGCCACGCTGCAGTCAGTGACAGGGCTCCTGTGAACACGGCCAAGCACTCTCAAGGCAAACCTCAGAAAGCTGCATCCAGAAAGATCAGCAAAACTAAGAGCCACGGGCAGGAAAAGACCAAAAGGACCAGAGGGAGAAACAAGGCTGAAGAGAACAAGCAGTCAGGGAACAAAGTCAAGGCAGAAGAGAAGCCAGCAATCCCCCACACGAAGCGAAAGGAACACCAAACTGAGCTTCTCCAACAGAGCTTTCAAAAGCCTCGAACCTCCCTTGGCGTGCGCATGCTGGAGTCTGTGAAGGTTCTTCATGCGCTGGGGAAGAAGAATGAGACGAAAACTGGGCTCTCTTCCTGTCGGCTCTTGGGAAAGTCAAGCAACCCCAAAGACCCCCAGCCACCCCCAGCTATCCAGCCATGGCGGCATACCCCACGTGAGGGGAAGGGTCCTGAGAAAACGCAAGTCCAAGCCCAGAAACCAGACAGCAGTGCTGAAACAGAGTGTCCATCTCCAGCCCAGTATGAGCGGCCTCCTCCTGGGAAGGTCAAGTTGATACCTCTGCCTTTTTCTGCCTGGGACAAGCCTCAAGCTCGACCCGCTCCTCGGAGGCCACAGTCTCTGGCCTCACATCGGCCTGCTGGGGCTTACCGTGCCCAGCCTGGTTCTACTGACTCAGCTCAACCTGCTGCAGTCAATTCATCCCAGCCAGCTCCTGCCTCTTTGCCAGGCCCCGCCAAACCAGCTCAGCCAACTGTGACCAACCCAACCCAACCGGCTTGGACCAACCATACCCAGCCTCGTGTCCCTCAGTCTGCTGCTCCTAGGCCTGCACCCTCCAAAACTTCATCTGGCGCTCCTCTCCAGCGGGAGCCTGTTCCCCCTGCTGTGAATAAGCGCCAGTCCCCACCCAAGCTCCAAACCCACTTTCTACTCCAAGACTTCAGCAAGCAACGAGTTCCATGGAGGGAACCCAACGTGCCTGAGCCAGTCATGTCAAAGCCCATCGAACAAGAGCAGAGGCCAGAGCGAGAGGCCATGAAGAGGCGGGCTCAACAACAACGGGAGAATGCTGCCAGATACACCTCTTCGGGCAAGCTGCAATTTTTCACCGAGAGGGAAAACGAAATGGAAATTGCCGACTACTACGGATACGTCAAGTGAGAGCTGCTAGGATTCTTGGTGCCACCTTGGCTACCAGCTGTTCTTCCATACACAGGTAAGATAGGTATAGAACTGAATAAGTAAATGGAATACAATTAATAGACGAGTAACAAACCTTTCGAATTTTCAGATGCTGCTAACTGGGGCGTGAGAAAGGAAGGACTGAAAGTTGGATGGGAGAATGAAGGAAAGGGGTAAAAACTGAGCAAAGAGGAAGGAACTTGGCCCAGGGCTAGGAAGGCCAAAAGAGACGTATGGATTTAGGAAAGGAAGCAGGAGCGAGGATGAAATGGCAGAAGTAAAAAGCAGGGTCAGAGGTCTGGGTTGAAAGAACACAATTGGAGTAGAGTTGAAGGTGACAGAAGATGAGTCTAGGTTTACTAGGAGAAATAGAAAAAGTCTCTCGGGGACGCTGGCCTTAAGTCTCACAACCACCAGATAGGTATTTCAGAAAACAAGAGGTTCAGGACACATCTCTGAAAGGTCTGAGTTGCCTTATTCAGGTGTGACTGTAGTGGGGGAATAGGGAAATCTACCAGAGAAGTGGCTAGGGCTCAGAGTTATCCTAGGGGCAGCTGACGACAGGGGCAGAGCCAAGGGAACTGCTGGATCAGGAGGCCCACGAACAAAGCAGGGGCATAGCCGCCTGTCACTTCCCTGCCAGGAAGGAAGCCAGGTATATTACTGTAACCAAGGCACACTGGGGTCTTTACTGTATGGAGAACTTGGCTCCTGCCCGCAATCCTACGGCTCGGCGTCACACACAGGAAGTAGGGCCTCTGGGCAACCAGAAATGGGAATGGGACTGAAGGAGATTCAGCCCACAAATATCCGACCACCAGCTTCCACCTCTGCAGTCTGCCACCCTGTGTCTGCTCAACGCATCACAGAAACAAGTTTTCAAGGTGAGTATACAGACGGCAGAGAAAAGTTGAACAATGAGGTCAGCATTCAAAAATGGGGTCAAATCGACAGCTGGGAAGGGGTGTAGAGACAGGTAGAATTTAGATCCTGAGCCTTTAATAACCACTACCTTCTCTCAGTGCTCTCTGTTTTTAGACTCTATATGAGAACACCTAGGGCTTCCCTGGTGGCGCCTGCCAATGCAGGGGACACGGGTTCGAGCCCTGGTCTGCGAAGATCCCACATGCCGTGCAGCAACTAAGCGCATGTGCCACGACGACGGAGCCTGCATTCTAGAGCCCGTGAGCCTCAACTACCGAAGCCCACGTGCCTACAGCCCATGCTCCGCAACAAGAGAAGCCACCGCGATGAGATGCCCGCACACCGCAACCGAGAGTAGCCCCCGCTAGCCGCCAACTAGAGAAAGCCCGTGCACAGCAATGAGAGACCCAGTGCGGCCAAAAACATAAATACGTAGAATAAATAAGTTCAAACAGTAAATAAATACATAAACATAAATTACAAAAAAAAAGAACACCTAATGCAGGTGGGAAGGTGGGAGGGCCACCGTAGAGGTCATCTATGCTACATGTACAAGAATCCCGAGAGCACACCAATCGGTACCACACTTTTCACTGCTGTAGCCGATCGTTCCCCCTGTACTGCCACACTGTAGCACTCCCTTCCCTCATCTACTGCTATAGTCTCTTCGGAAGGTGTTTCAGAACTCTTGTTATGAGAGTGCCAGTTGAACTGTCCTCACTTCCTTCATTTATACCAGGATTGAAGACCTTGTGGTCCGAGATCCTGTCCAGAGAGCAAGCAGGCTAAGGCTCTGTCTTTGTTGATGTATTTCATCAGAAAGGGCTCTACCCCCTCTCCTAGTTCATGGTGTGAAGTGTTCTTGGCCCCTCGGGAAAGTGGGGAGAATGGAAAGGACCCTATATGAGAATGCTAGGCTCTGTAAAACATTTCAGGTTTTTAAAAATAAGACTCATTTTGTATTGGACTGACAACAGTCCTATGAAATACAAAGAAAGCCGAGAATCAGTGACAGGAAAGGATCACCAGTAAGAACTACAGCAGTCACCGCTTACCTCGTAGCATAGGGCACTGTCCGTGATCCTTAAGAAGAGTTAGTAGAAATGCCTTGCCCATCTTGCCCCTGAACCCCTTGAAAGGTACACGACTGCTGTGTTGGTGTTTAGGGGGAGCATCTCACTTACCAGGGACTGACTTCTCCCTTGATTCCTCTGTAGTGATGGAGACTTCCCCGCTGATGAAAAATTCCCTGGGATTGCAACCTCCAAGCCAGACAGCTTTCCTATGGAATGACAGAGAACTTGTCAAGGTGAAACACCAGTCTGCGGGAGAAAGGGAGGAAGAGAATGATGGAAATCGTTTCTGGGAAACTATTTTTACATTATGTGTTGTTTGTTCCCGGTAAATAAACTGAAATCTTCTTAACAGTACAACAAAATCTAAACCACTAAAGCCAACAATACAGGAGTATAACGTTCGACAAAAATTTCTTTGGCTGCGCAGCATGTGGGATCTTAGCTCCCCAACCAGGGATTGAACCCACGCCTGCTGCATTGGAAGCGCAGAGTCTTCACCACGGGACCACCGGGGAAGTCCCAGGACTATCACTTTTAAAGGAGAAGGTACAAACCCCTCGGTTCTATGAACTGGAGATTTTTAGTAAGAAGTCAATATATTTGTTGTTAGGCACATTTTATGTTAGGCTGTCTCCCTGCACAGGATGCAGGCGCCTTGAGAATGGAAGTCATATCCCTCTATAGTACGTCCCTCTTCTTTCTGCTTTGCAGTTTGCTGCTCCACTTGTTCAACCCCACCTAGTAATAACCTATACTTCCCTTGTTCCTGTTTTCCCATCTGGAAAACAGACAAAAGGCAACCAAACAACGCAAAGGTCTCAACAAATAAGGGATATCCAAAACCAGAGATGGCCAGAACTTCTGTACCCCTGATGAAATAGTCCTCATACAAAACCTGATAATCAAATTCCTTAATGCTAGGAATCACAGTGAAAAATAGTATCTGAACTGACTTCTGTCAGATGAGTGAGAACTAAGGTTAATTCAGTGTATCTGAAGCATAGAAAGTGAGGGCAAAAGTGGCACAAGATGGGGCTAGAGAAGCAGAGAGGATTCTAGACCACGCAGAGTCTTAAAGGCCAACAGTGTGTTTTCTATTCTCAAAACAATGCTTGTGAGCGATGTTTATGAGCAACGTTCCAACTTGCTTTGAAGGTTTCTTGTGTGAAGAGTGGATTGGAAGGAAACAAGATATATGGACACCAGTTAGGACCTAATCGCAACAGACAGGCAAGTTCAGTATTAGGAAGTTGAGGAAGAGCTGGCTGACAGATTCCAAAGAAATTCAGGAGATGAACTGAAGCGGGCTTAATGGGGTAGGAGATGGAGGAAAGGAAGGTCTTAGGGAATTCAAGGGTTTACTGCACACATGAGCAAAGTCTCAAAATTAATCATTTGAACGTACAGAGGCGGATCTCCCAAATGACACCGGTTAGGAAGCAACGGTACGCCCTTTAGAATTCCTAGAGACAACACAAATCAACTGTTTCGATGGAAAATTCGGCGGGACTCTTGATTTCCATGGGAATACAGAGAAAAGAGACACTGATCTGGCTTGCAGGTATATTTAGAAAGTTGTTAGCCGGACATCACCTACTAGTATCATGTAAGTAGGCCGTCCGAAGTAGGAAGCTTAGGGGAAAAACCTGGAGGAAAACTTAAAAGCTTAAGCCACACCTCTACACTACACCACCTTTCACAATTTCTTCTCAGATAAGCATCATCCCCATCAGTGAAGAAACTCGTTCGTACCTCATAATAGGAAAAACAGGCCTAAAGATTCAATGTGTGTCTTGGGAGGTCCCATCTATGCGATATCTTCCTGGGACCAGAAAAGGCCCCAGGAAGATCCATCTCTGCACCCCTGAAAGCTTACCACCAAGGAAAATGACTAGGTCCATAGATTTCCTCCCTCAAACCAGCTTACCTCACACATAGATCATTAGCAACTCCGCCCTTACTCACATTATCACAGTCACAAGAGTGGTTAGGGAGAAAAGCACTAACCAGGGGAACTAAAACAGAGGCAATCCAGGCCAAGCTGGGCTGGTGGCAGATATCTGCTCCTTACGCTCGGGTGCATAATGCGACTCACCACAGTGCCTTTTTCACAGACCCTTTTGAACGTTTCTCCACAGAATCCAACAGCTCAAGTTAGTTCATGACGCTTCAAGGTCAACAATCGTCAAGAGAAAAACATGCAATATGTCTTACAATGTTGGATTCCTTACAAACAGGACAAGGAGATAACCATGTAGACAAAACCAGAGCATTTGAAAACATCTGTATTCTACAAACACACCAGTGAATGCTATAAATAAGGTACTATGACATAAAACAAAATGAAAACTAGATGTGAGACTGTTCTCTTCAGTGTACAGACTTCATGGCAGTTGCTGCACACTATCTAGCTACTTAGATCTTTAACTCTCTGTTCTGTTAATACCAAATGAGGCCCAAGTGTGTCAACCTGTTTCCCACAGAAACCAAAAAGTCTACATGCATCTCTTTTCTCCTGTGCCCTTTCACCTTACCTGCTCCCAATTCTCCACCAACGTCCTCCTCTTTCTCTAATTATTCTCCTCTTCATTTTGCTTGGCCTTGCCCCCAAGCATGCAAGACAGAGAGTCCTAGAGGTCCAAGATTCTAGAGTGGCTGTTTGCAAGGCGGAGGAGATTACAGTAACTGCCACACTGTATATACTTCTGTGCAAAGAAAAAGGGACAGTGTTCAGAATGTCTCTCACATATAACAAGAGCTGGAGATGGCAGGATACCTGTGTGGCCCAAGGAACTAGAGCTAGCAAATTATGGGCCAAACAATTGCAACCAAAGGCTGGAAGAGGAAAGGTCTGCAACCAGCTCTGTCTCCTAGCTCTCTGGTATTTGCTGCCAACGGGCAGAGTCTATTTCGTGAAGCATCAAGCACTGAAAAGAAGACTCCTGCTGCTGGAAGGTGACAGGAAGTAACGTCCAATGCAAGATCAAGGCTTGTCCTCGAAGCAATGCCCATAATGGAAGAGAAAAAAAAAAGAGAAAGCGGAAGTGAAATGTTAAGTCGCAAGTCCAACCTGGCCCCCAGCCTAGCCCAGCCCAAGGAAGGTAGGAGTCAAGGAGAAGAAACTAAAAGAGAAGAGCCTTGGACCACAACATTCTCCACAAGGTACACTCAAGAAACTTCACCCTACTCTTGAACCAAGTTACAAAGAGAGCTTCTTAATCCCTACTTTGGCTCCTTAAAAGCTGCTATCAGTTCACTCATTAGACA
Organism: Balaenoptera borealis; assembly: GCF_965194805.1. Lineage (NCBI taxonomy): Eukaryota > Metazoa > Chordata > Mammalia > Artiodactyla > Balaenopteridae > Balaenoptera > Balaenoptera borealis. Next base: position 213,852 of record NW_028123228.1, on the reverse strand, counting down.
CATCTGATTTCAGAACAACTGTAATAGTTCAAACTAGATGGCTCTTTCCTTCCTAAGGATTATTAATTAAAGAAGATCTATATAGCTCTAAGTATATGATACATAAAATAGAATACTCTGTAGAATATAAGTAACTCTTAGTTCAGTGTATTAATGAACGTCTGTAAGAAATGTGGCAATGATTTCCCTAATGGAAGAGCCTGGGGGAGGTAAATCTGTCTTCTAGGATTTCCTCCCCAGAGCTCAGAAACTCAGGTGTTGTTTTAGCTCTCCTACACTCTCTTCACCCAAGCCCGCCTTCCTGTTGGGGATCGGACCTCCCTATTGGCTCTCTCATACCTTTCAACTGCCTGCTTTGTGACATCACTCTCCTACCAAACCTACTACCACTTGGTAGAGTCTTGGGGTTTCCGTGGAGCTGTTTGGACCAGTAACCAGTGACCTCTGTACTGGACACGTGCGCCGTTCAGCTGCAGCCACTCGGACATCCTCTAGTGTTGTCTCCTCATCCCTGGTACCTGCAGTGGATGCTTCCTCTTCTCTGACCATGTCAGGTAAGAAAAGAAACTTTGGAAAGTTTTGCGTTCGATTCTTTTGCCCCTAAATTGAGTAGGAGATTCAAAATAGCATGGAATAATGAGGGAAAGTATTGAACTACACGTCTGGAGACCTAATTTCACTTTTGACTTTGACGTTTACTATCTGTGTGACTTTGGACAAATCACTGGCTGTCTCACAAAGCCTGTTGCTTTCCTTAACTGTTACGTTAGGATACCACGTTGGGTTGATCACTCTGATCCCCTTCTTTTCCAGTATTGAGCCTTAAAGGGTACCCATGTAGAAAACGAAATCAGACACTTCTCAAGAGTGTTTCAACAGAAACATAGAAAAGCCAGGGGACATAGAAAACTAGCAATATATACCAAGATGTTTCATCTCTAATGGTCTCCCTCCACTAGGATTTCGACTAGTTGAAAAGAGAGAATAGGGAGAGAGGATGGAGAGTACTGGGCTCTACAGGGAGGCACAGAGTCGAGCGTAAGGAAGTTTAGGATGGTTTTCATTAGCACAGGCCAACAGGCACCAAGAGATGGGAGAAAATGTAAGAATGAAGAGGGAAAGCATAGAGGAGCTCTCAAGAAAAACGGAGTTTGCAATGGAATGCTGATGGGAACCAAAGATTTTCAATTAAAGCAGAAACAGCACAGAGGGAAACCTGCTCAGAGCAGGGCAAAACCAAGTTGATGGTAGCAAACCCTTACATTAACAGACTAAGAAGGAAAGTAAGGCCAGAACAGGGGATCACCAGGAAAGGCAGCTTATCAGAAAAGTCATACTCCGTTTTCTTTCTTTTATTGCCTCTCTGAATACAGTTGGCCACTTGACAGTTTTGAATATAAACATTTTAGAAATACGTTTTAGAAATGATGCCTCCTATAAACAAGCAACCACAGTGGTTATCTAGGGGGCTGCTTTTCAGTGTTTTATTCTTTCTAATTTTTAAACTAGGTAGACATTTCACCAATTCAACATTTTAAGTGATATCTTCTAAATTGAATCAGAAGGACTATTTTCCTTGGTGTGATATGTAGGTTCTAAGGCAAGGCTGCTTTTCATTTTTACAGTTATTTCCTTCCTAACACAGAGAGCACATTGATCAACAGCCATCGTTCGCTTGTAGAGCTTAGCTACCGAAGAAGAAGAAGAAGAAGAAGAAAAAGTCAAGCCCCACATCTCTAATTCCCCCCCCCCACTTAGGGAATTCCCTGGCGGTCCAGTGCTTAGGACTCGGTGCTTTCACGGCCAGGGCCACGCGGCGCGGCCAAAGAAACAAAACAAACAAACATCCACATTTATCGAAAACCATATTGTGGAGTCCTGTGGATTTTCTTACATTTGAAAATCTTTTTTAATTGGATTCTAGGCATGATGGTTTTTTGAGGTTTTGGGATGCCATCTTCTTGGATGCTGAAGATGATTCTAATCTAAGTTCTAGGATAAATCCAAAAACCTTCCTGATACATTTTAAGCTTCCTTTCTGCTTATTATATAAGCTATATTCATTGAAATATATATTTCTCCTAGGCTTAATACCTCTTACTTGCTGGGTAAAAATATGAAGGAGCACAATAATGAAACTCTTTTACACTTATTATTTTGCTGTCTGCTTCGTACCGGTTTTCATTGAAATACTTGTCTATATGTGTTGTGGCTACCTATACATGCACATTTATTGCATTCTGTTGCTTGTTATGCATTTTTTACTGACATACCTTCTCTGTCTGTATGCATTGGCTAGGAATTCATTCACCTCTATCACCTCCATCGTGTCTTCTGGTTAATAGTATTCACTAAAATAGAGTGGGCAAAATTCACTTTCATAATATTGCATGGATGGTACAGAATGCCATTTGTTAGTAAATTCATTAGGCTTCGATACTTGCCACATACCCCAGTTTTCATTAATATCTATGGATTTCTTTTTCGTTAACGTAATATGCTTGTCATGATTTTTCTTTGTCTTTCTAGAACTTATTGTATCTTCCTCCATATAAATCATACGCAATAGATCAGCTTATTCATCTATTAATTATTACTGCTATTATTATTGGTGGTGGTGTTATAACCACTTTACAGATGAGTAATCTGAAGTAATCAGATAACTCTTCCCTTTCCAAAAGCACTTAAGAAATCCACTTTCGGGTAATCATTTTGAGGTAGGATGAGAAACCAGGCTTGAAGAGGGCAAAAATGACTCTTTCAATTCACCAGTTGGACTGAGCTGTACGTCACCTCTAGGTAATAGCGTGGGAACTGCACAAGCAAAGGGAGACACTGAAGACGACAATGGTAACAGCCGTACTGTTTTCTAATGGACAAAAAAAATGCCTATATTATAAGTTCTATTTCTCCTGCTTTCTGGCAGTATCATGCTCAGAGTGGAGTCCTGGCAAGGAAGTCAGGATACTTAGGTTCTGAAACCTGGTAATGATACTAACATAATGAGAGAACTTGAACAAGTCAACCCGACCTCTCTGAGCCTCAGTTTCCTTACTCACGAAATGAGACTGAGAACATCGAAGTTCTCTAAGGGCCTCCTAGTTCTAAAATGCTTCCAGTCTAGGAAATAGCATAGAAGTCAATACGAGTGCAGGCTGAAGGGAAAGACAGGGCAGGGAGAAGGTTGCTTCCAGCCTAGAGAACAATCTCTGAACCACACCACTTGGCTCTTCTGCCCGTCTGTGCCCAAGATGGGAGCACAGGCAGTGAATAGAGAAGAGTGGAAAACTGCTCAGTCCTTACAGCCATCATTAACTGTCTGATTTTGGGTTTCTCAGGAAGTAGTGATAGTAGAGGTGTCCTGATAGCAAGAACCTTCAGATGATGCCGTTCCTCAAACGTAGTGAGAATTTCTCAACCTCCCTGAGTTTTTCATGACCCTCTTGTTCTTACAGAAAATTTCCAACATCCATCTCTACTTGGAACTCTAAATTCTCTGCAGCATTCTCCTCCTGTGGTGAGCAATGCAACTTCCCTAACACGAAGTGTCTGCAACTTCTCCAGAGTCTCTGCCCCTGCCGTCAGTTCGGCATCGGCTACCGGTACCCCTTTCCAGACACTCATGGGTAGTGCCTACCTTTACCAACATTCTAGCACGACTATGTTATCTGGAGTTACTGACCACAGCCAGATCTCCACTTCAGCTGCTTCCTATCCAGGTGTTCTTGAGTGGGACATCACAGCAAGCACTGAAAAGAATTCTTCTTCACTCGGAGACTTTACTCTGGCACTCACTGACCGCCACACAGCTGCCTCCTCCATGTTTCTGGCAGCCCAGGATGATAAAACTTCAGACGCCAAGAACATGGTCCCTCTACATCCATCGCTTTCTGCCAGCCTTGCTCAGGGAACACCATCTCAGATTCCAAATCAGGGGCAGAGCCGCCTGTCACTTCCCTGCCAGGAAGGAAGCCAGGTATATTACTGTAACCAAGGCACACTGGGGTCTTTACTGTATGGAGAACTTGGCTCCTGCCCGCAATCCTACGGCTCGGCGTCATACACAGGAAGTCGGGCCTCTGGGCAACCAGAAATGGGAATGGGACTGAAGGAGATTCAGCCCACAAATATCCGACCACCAGCTTCCACCTCTGCAGTCTGCCACCCTGTGTCTGCTCAACGCATCACAGAAACAAGTTTTCAAGGTGAGTATAACAAACGCCAGAGAAAGTTGAAGAATGAGGTCGGCATTCAAAAATGGGGTCAAATCGACAGCTGGGAAGGGGTGTAGAGGCAGGTAGAATTTAGATCCTGAGCCTTTAATAACCACTACCTTCGCTCAGTGCCCTCTGTTTTTAGACTCTATATGAGAACACCTAGGGCTTCCCTGGTGGCGCCGTGGTTAAGAATCCGCCTGCCAATGCAATGCGGGGGACACGGGTTCGAGCCCTGGTCTGCGAAGATCCCACATGCCGTGCAGCAACTAAGCGCATGTGCCACAACGACGGAGCCTGCATTCTAGAGCCCGTGAGCCTCAACTACCGAAGCCCACGTGCCTACAGCCCATGCTCCGCAACAAGAGAAGCCACCGCGATGAGAAGCCCGCACACCGCAACCAAGAGTAGCCCCCGCTAGCCGCCAACTAGAGAAAGCCCGTGCACAGCAATGAGAGACCCAGTGCAGCCAAAAAAATAAATACGTAGAATAAATAAGTTCAAACAGTAAATAAATACATAAACATAAATTACAAAAAAAAGAACACCTAATGCAGGTGGGAAGGTGGGAGGGCCACTGTAGAGGTCATCTATGCTACATGTACAAGAACCCCGAGAGCACACCAATCGGTACCACACTTTTCACTGCTGTAGCCGATCATTCCCCCTGTACTGCCACACTGTAGCACTCCCTTCCCTCATCTACTGCTATAGTCTCTTCGGAAGGTGTTTCAGAACTCTTGTTATGAGAGTGCCAGTTGAACTGTCCTCACTTCCTTCATTTATACCAGGATTGAAGACCTTGTGGTCCGAGATCCTGTCCAGAGAGCAAGCAGGCTAAGACTCTGTCTTTGTTGATGTATTTCATCAGAAAGGGCTCTACCCCCTCTCCTAGTTCATGGTGTGACGTGTTCTTGGCCTCTCGGGAAAGTGGGGAGAATGGAAAGGACCCTATATGAGAATGCTAGGCTTTGTAAAACATTTCAGGTTTTTAAAAATAAGACTCATTTTGTATTGGACTTATAACAGTCCTATGAAATACAAAGCGAGCCGAGAATCAGTGACAGGAAAGGCTCACCAGTAAGAATTACAACAGTCACCGCTTACCTCGTAGCATACGGCACTGTCCGTGATCCTTAAGAAGAGTTAGTAGAAATGCCTTGCCCATCTTGCCCCTGAACCCCTTGAAAGGTACATGACTGCTGTGTTGGTGTTTAGGGGGAGCATCTCACTTACCAGGGACTGACTTCTCCCTTGATCCCTTTGTAGGGATGGAGACCTCCCCCCTGGTGATGAAAAATTCCCTGGGATTGCAACCTCCAAGCCAGACGTTTTGTGTGACACAAAGTCAAGAACTCCCCAAGTCCTGCAGTAGCAGAAACAGCCACATACTTGAGAGTAACCCACCATCTGAACTTGGGGACATTTCAGTGACAGCTCCAGTCCAGAGTGCCAGGCGTCTCCTGGCCCTGCCTCCAGCTCCAAGCCAGGGACAAATAGAGAGTAAGCACGTGGATGATATCAAAACCAAGCTTTCAAAGCCTCTGGATGCCTACCAGATCCCAACAGAGAACCAAGATCCTCCACTACTCCCTTTAGGAATCCCTGATATTCACCAGCCGCTGGCCTGCACCGATCCCCTCAGCCAAGAGGAGCAGCCTGGTTCTGAAAATGCTGATCTGGGAGAGAACAGCCGGAGTCGTCAGGACCTAGGGACACTTGAAAATGGGATTGAACCTAGCAGTGGTCTTGCAGACATTACTACACTGGCGGAGGATATTCACCTTCCCCAGCTCTTTAATCCTTTGAAAGATCTTGATCAATCCCAAGGTCCCAACGTGATCAAAGCTAAAGACACCAGAGCCATTAAGGTGAATCAGGTGCAGGAAAAGCCAAGTGTCATAAAGGTTCCCTCTGATCAACCCAGGAAGAACAAACAGAAAGCCTCTGAGCCTATCAGTGGCGCTCCCAAGGCCAAAATCCAGCCAAAGAATCCAGAGTGCCTGTTAGGGGGAGAAGTGGTTATATGCCACGCTGCAGTCAGTGACAGGGCTCCTGTGAACACGGCCAAGCACTCTCAAGGCAAACCTCAGAAAGCTGCATCCAGAAAGATCAGCAAAACTAAGAGCCACGGGCAGGAAAAGACCAAAAGGACCAGAGGGAGAAACAAGGCTGAAGAGAACAAGCAGTCAGGGAACAAAGTCAAGGCAGAAGAGAAGCCAGCAATCCCCCACACGAAGCGAAAGGAACACCAAACTGAGCTTCTCCAACAGAGCTTTCAAAAGCCTCGAACCTCCCTTGGCGTGCGCATGCTGGAGTCTGTGAAGGTTCTTCATGCGCTGGGGAAGAAGAATGAGACGAAAACTGGGCTCTCTTCCTGTCGGCTCTTGGGAAAGTCAAGCAACCCCAAAGACCCCCAGCCACCCCCAGCTATCCAGCCATGGCGGCATACCCCACGTGAGGGGAAGGGTCCTGAGAAAACGCAAGTCCAAGCCCAGAAACCAGACAGCAGTGCTGAAACAGAGTGTCCATCTCCAGCCCAGTATGAGCGGCCTCCTCCTGGGAAGGTCAAGTTGATACCTCTGCCTTTTTCTGCCTGGGACAAGCCTCAAGCTCGACCCGCTCCTCGGAGGCCACAGTCTCTGGCCTCACATCGGCCTGCTGGGGCTTACCGTGCCCAGCCTGGTTCTACTGACTCAGCTCAACCTGCTGCAGTCAATTCATCCCAGCCAGCTCCTGCCTCTTTGCCAGGCCCCGCCAAACCAGCTCAGCCAACTGTGACCAACCCAACCCAACCGGCTTGGACCAACCATACCCAGCCTCGTGTCCCTCAGTCTGCTGCTCCTAGGCCTGCACCCTCCAAAACTTCATCTGGCGCTCCTCTCCAGCGGGAGCCTGTTCCCCCTGCTGTGAATAAGCGCCAGTCCCCACCCAAGCTCCAAACCCACTTTCTACTCCAAGACTTCAGCAAGCAACGAGTTCCATGGAGGGAACCCAACGTGCCTGAGCCAGTCATGTCAAAGCCCATCGAACAAGAGCAGAGGCCAGAGCGAGAGGCCATGAAGAGGCGGGCTCAACAACAACGGGAGAATGCTGCCAGATACACCTCTTCGGGCAAGCTGCAATTTTTCACCGAGAGGGAAAACGAAATGGAAATTGCCGACTACTACGGATACGTCAAGTGAGAGCTGCTAGGATTCTTGGTGCCACCTTGGCTACCAGCTGTTCTTCCATACACAGGTAAGATAGGTATAGAACTGAATAAGTAAATGGAATACAATTAATAGACGAGTAACAAACCTTTCGAATTTTCAGATGCTGCTAACTGGGGCGTGAGAAAGGAAGGACTGAAAGTTGGATGGGAGAATGAAGGAAAGGGGTAAAAACTGAGCAAAGAGGAAGGAACTTGGCCCAGGGCTAGGAAGGCCAAAAGAGACGTATGGATTTAGGAAAGGAAGCAGGAGCGAGGATGAAATGGCAGAAGTAAAAAGCAGGGTCAGAGGTCTGGGTTGAAAGAACACAATTGGAGTAGAGTTGAAGGTGACAGAAGATGAGTCTAGGTTTACTAGGAGAAATAGAAAAAGTCTCTCGGGGACGCTGGCCTTAAGTCTCACAACCACCAGATAGGTATTTCAGAAAACAAGAGGTTCAGGACACATCTCTGAAAGGTCTGAGTTGCCTTATTCAGGTGTGACTGTAGTGGGGGAATAGGGAAATCTACCAGAGAAGTGGCTAGGGCTCAGAGTTATCCTAGGGGCAGCTGACGACAGGGGCAGAGCCAAGGGAACTGCTGGATCAGGAGGCCCACGAACAAAGCAGGGGCATAGCCGCCTGTCACTTCCCTGCCAGGAAGGAAGCCAGGTATATTACTGTAACCAAGGCACACTGGGGTCTTTACTGTATGGAGAACTTGGCTCCTGCCCGCAATCCTACGGCTCGGCGTCACACACAGGAAGTAGGGCCTCTGGGCAACCAGAAATGGGAATGGGACTGAAGGAGATTCAGCCCACAAATATCCGACCACCAGCTTCCACCTCTGCAGTCTGCCACCCTGTGTCTGCTCAACGCATCACAGAAACAAGTTTTCAAGGTGAGTATACAGACGGCAGAGAAAAGTTGAACAATGAGGTCAGCATTCAAAAATGGGGTCAAATCGACAGCTGGGAAGGGGTGTAGAGACAGGTAGAATTTAGATCCTGAGCCTTTAATAACCACTACCTTCTCTCAGTGCTCTCTGTTTTTAGACTCTATATGAGAACACCTAGGGCTTCCCTGGTGGCGCCTGCCAATGCAGGGGACACGGGTTCGAGCCCTGGTCTGCGAAGATCCCACATGCCGTGCAGCAACTAAGCGCATGTGCCACGACGACGGAGCCTGCATTCTAGAGCCCGTGAGCCTCAACTACCGAAGCCCACGTGCCTACAGCCCATGCTCCGCAACAAGAGAAGCCACCGCGATGAGATGCCCGCACACCGCAACCGAGAGTAGCCCCCGCTAGCCGCCAACTAGAGAAAGCCCGTGCACAGCAATGAGAGACCCAGTGCGGCCAAAAACATAAATACGTAGAATAAATAAGTTCAAACAGTAAATAAATACATAAACATAAATTACAAAAAAAAAGAACACCTAATGCAGGTGGGAAGGTGGGAGGGCCACCGTAGAGGTCATCTATGCTACATGTACAAGAATCCCGAGAGCACACCAATCGGTACCACACTTTTCACTGCTGTAGCCGATCGTTCCCCCTGTACTGCCACACTGTAGCACTCCCTTCCCTCATCTACTGCTATAGTCTCTTCGGAAGGTGTTTCAGAACTCTTGTTATGAGAGTGCCAGTTGAACTGTCCTCACTTCCTTCATTTATACCAGGATTGAAGACCTTGTGGTCCGAGATCCTGTCCAGAGAGCAAGCAGGCTAAGGCTCTGTCTTTGTTGATGTATTTCATCAGAAAGGGCTCTACCCCCTCTCCTAGTTCATGGTGTGAAGTGTTCTTGGCCCCTCGGGAAAGTGGGGAGAATGGAAAGGACCCTATATGAGAATGCTAGGCTCTGTAAAACATTTCAGGTTTTTAAAAATAAGACTCATTTTGTATTGGACTGACAACAGTCCTATGAAATACAAAGAAAGCCGAGAATCAGTGACAGGAAAGGATCACCAGTAAGAACTACAGCAGTCACCGCTTACCTCGTAGCATAGGGCACTGTCCGTGATCCTTAAGAAGAGTTAGTAGAAATGCCTTGCCCATCTTGCCCCTGAACCCCTTGAAAGGTACACGACTGCTGTGTTGGTGTTTAGGGGGAGCATCTCACTTACCAGGGACTGACTTCTCCCTTGATTCCTCTGTAGTGATGGAGACTTCCCCGCTGATGAAAAATTCCCTGGGATTGCAACCTCCAAGCCAGACAGCTTTCCTATGGAATGACAGAGAACTTGTCAAGGTGAAACACCAGTCTGCGGGAGAAAGGGAGGAAGAGAATGATGGAAATCGTTTCTGGGAAACTATTTTTACATTATGTGTTGTTTGTTCCCGGTAAATAAACTGAAATCTTCTTAACAGTACAACAAAATCTAAACCACTAAAGCCAACAATACAGGAGTATAACGTTCGACAAAAATTTCTTTGGCTGCGCAGCATGTGGGATCTTAGCTCCCCAACCAGGGATTGAACCCACGCCTGCTGCATTGGAAGCGCAGAGTCTTCACCACGGGACCACCGGGGAAGTCCCAGGACTATCACTTTTAAAGGAGAAGGTACAAACCCCTCGGTTCTATGAACTGGAGATTTTTAGTAAGAAGTCAATATATTTGTTGTTAGGCACATTTTATGTTAGGCTGTCTCCCTGCACAGGATGCAGGCGCCTTGAGAATGGAAGTCATATCCCTCTATAGTACGTCCCTCTTCTTTCTGCTTTGCAGTTTGCTGCTCCACTTGTTCAACCCCACCTAGTAATAACCTATACTTCCCTTGTTCCTGTTTTCCCATCTGGAAAACAGACAAAAGGCAACCAAACAACGCAAAGGTCTCAACAAATAAGGGATATCCAAAACCAGAGATGGCCAGAACTTCTGTACCCCTGATGAAATAGTCCTCATACAAAACCTGATAATCAAATTCCTTAATGCTAGGAATCACAGTGAAAAATAGTATCTGAACTGACTTCTGTCAGATGAGTGAGAACTAAGGTTAATTCAGTGTATCTGAAGCATAGAAAGTGAGGGCAAAAGTGGCACAAGATGGGGCTAGAGAAGCAGAGAGGATTCTAGACCACGCAGAGTCTTAAAGGCCAACAGTGTGTTTTCTATTCTCAAAACAATGCTTGTGAGCGATGTTTATGAGCAACGTTCCAACTTGCTTTGAAGGTTTCTTGTGTGAAGAGTGGATTGGAAGGAAACAAGATATATGGACACCAGTTAGGACCTAATCGCAACAGACAGGCAAGTTCAGTATTAGGAAGTTGAGGAAGAGCTGGCTGACAGATTCCAAAGAAATTCAGGAGATGAACTGAAGCGGGCTTAATGGGGTAGGAGATGGAGGAAAGGAAGGTCTTAGGGAATTCAAGGGTTTACTGCACACATGAGCAAAGTCTCAAAATTAATCATTTGAACGTACAGAGGCGGATCTCCCAAATGACACCGGTTAGGAAGCAACGGTACGCCCTTTAGAATTCCTAGAGACAACACAAATCAACTGTTTCGATGGAAAATTCGGCGGGACTCTTGATTTCCATGGGAATACAGAGAAAAGAGACACTGATCTGGCTTGCAGGTATATTTAGAAAGTTGTTAGCCGGACATCACCTACTAGTATCATGTAAGTAGGCCGTCCGAAGTAGGAAGCTTAGGGGAAAAACCTGGAGGAAAACTTAAAAGCTTAAGCCACACCTCTACACTACACCACCTTTCACAATTTCTTCTCAGATAAGCATCATCCCCATCAGTGAAGAAACTCGTTCGTACCTCATAATAGGAAAAACAGGCCTAAAGATTCAATGTGTGTCTTGGGAGGTCCCATCTATGCGATATCTTCCTGGGACCAGAAAAGGCCCCAGGAAGATCCATCTCTGCACCCCTGAAAGCTTACCACCAAGGAAAATGACTAGGTCCATAGATTTCCTCCCTCAAACCAGCTTACCTCACACATAGATCATTAGCAACTCCGCCCTTACTCACATTATCACAGTCACAAGAGTGGTTAGGGAGAAAAGCACTAACCAGGGGAACTAAAACAGAGGCAATCCAGGCCAAGCTGGGCTGGTGGCAGATATCTGCTCCTTACGCTCGGGTGCATAATGCGACTCACCACAGTGCCTTTTTCACAGACCCTTTTGAACGTTTCTCCACAGAATCCAACAGCTCAAGTTAGTTCATGACGCTTCAAGGTCAACAATCGTCAAGAGAAAAACATGCAATATGTCTTACAATGTTGGATTCCTTACAAACAGGACAAGGAGATAACCATGTAGACAAAACCAGAGCATTTGAAAACATCTGTATTCTACAAACACACCAGTGAATGCTATAAATAAGGTACTATGACATAAAACAAAATGAAAACTAGATGTGAGACTGTTCTCTTCAGTGTACAGACTTCATGGCAGTTGCTGCACACTATCTAGCTACTTAGATCTTTAACTCTCTGTTCTGTTAATACCAAATGAGGCCCAAGTGTGTCAACCTGTTTCCCACAGAAACCAAAAAGTCTACATGCATCTCTTTTCTCCTGTGCCCTTTCACCTTACCTGCTCCCAATTCTCCACCAACGTCCTCCTCTTTCTCTAATTATTCTCCTCTTCATTTTGCTTGGCCTTGCCCCCAAGCATGCAAGACAGAGAGTCCTAGAGGTCCAAGATTCTAGAGTGGCTGTTTGCAAGGCGGAGGAGATTACAGTAACTGCCACACTGTATATACTTCTGTGCAAAGAAAAAGGGACAGTGTTCAGAATGTCTCTCACATATAACAAGAGCTGGAGATGGCAGGATACCTGTGTGGCCCAAGGAACTAGAGCTAGCAAATTATGGGCCAAACAATTGCAACCAAAGGCTGGAAGAGGAAAGGTCTGCAACCAGCTCTGTCTCCTAGCTCTCTGGTATTTGCTGCCAACGGGCAGAGTCTATTTCGTGAAGCATCAAGCACTGAAAAGAAGACTCCTGCTGCTGGAAGGTGACAGGAAGTAACGTCCAATGCAAGATCAAGGCTTGTCCTCGAAGCAATGCCCATAATGGAAGAGAAAAAAAAAAGAGAAAGCAGAAGTGAAATGTTAAGTCGCAAGTCCAACCTGGCCCCCAGCCTAGCCCAGCCCAAGGAAGGTAGGAGTCAAGGAGAAGAAACTAAAAGAGAAGAGCCTTGGACCACAACATTCTCCACAAGGTACACTCAAGAAACTTCACCCTACTCTTGAACCAAGTTACAAAGAGAGCTTCTTAATCCCTACTTTGGCTCCTTAAAAGCTGCTATCAGTTCACTCATTAGACACATATGATTTCAGAACAACTGTAATAGTTCAAACTAGATGGCTCTTTCCTTCCTAAGGATTATTAATTAAAGAAGATCTATATAGCTCTAAGTATATGATACATAAAATAGAATACTCTGTAGAATATAAGTAACTCTTAGTTCAGTGTATTAATGAACGTCTGTAAGAAATGTGGCAATGATTTCCCTAATGGAAGAGCCTGGGGGAGGTAAATCTGTCTTCTAGGATTTCCTCCCCAGAGCTCAGAAACTCAGGTGTTGTTTTAGCTCTCCTACACTCTCTTCACCCAAGCCCGCCTTCCTGTTGGGGATCGGACCTCCCTATTGGCTCTCTCATACCTTTCAACTGCCTGCTTTGTGACATCACTCTCCTACCAAACCTACTACCACTTGGTAGAGTCTTGGGGTTTCCGTGGAGCTGTTTGGACCAGTAACCAGTGACCTCTGTACTGGACACGTGCGCCGTTCAGCTGCAGCCACTCGGACATCCTCTAGTGTTGTCTCCTCATCCCTGGTACCTGCAGTGGATGCTTCCTCTTCTCTGACCATGTCAGGTAAGAAAAGAAACTTTGGAAAGTTTTGCGTTCGATTCTTTTGCCCCTAAATTGAGTAGGAGATTCAAAATAGCATGGAATAATGAGGGAAAGTATTGAACTACACGTCTGGAGACCTAATTTCACTTTTGACTTTGACGTTTACTATCTGTGTGACTTTGGACAAATCACTGGCTGTCTCACAAAGCCTGTTGCTTTCCTTAACTGTTACGTTAGGATACCACGTTGGGTTGATCACTCTGATCCCCTTCTTTTCCAGTATTGAGCCTTAAAGGGTACCCATGTAGAAAACGAAATCAGACACTTCTCAAGAGTGTTTCAACAGAAACATAGAAAAGCCAGGGGACATAGAAAACTAGCAATATATACCAAGATGTTTCATCTCTAATGGTCTCCCTCCACTAGGATTTCGACTAGTTGAAAAGAGAGAATAGGGAGAGAGGATGGAGAGTACTGGGCTCTACAGGGAGGCACAGAGTCGAGCGTAAGGAAGTTTAGGATGGTTTTCATTAGCACAGGCCAACAGGCACCAAGAGATGGGAGAAAATGTAAGAATGAAGAGGGAAAGCATAGAGGAGCTCTCAAGAAAAACGGAGTTTGCAATGGAATGCTGATGGGAACCAAAGATTTTCAATTAAAGCAGAAACAGCACAGAGGGAAACCTGCTCAGAGCAGGGCAAAACCAAGTTGATGGTAGCAAACCCTTACATTAACAGACTAAGAAGGAAAGTAAGGCCAGAACAGGGGATCACCAGGAAAGGCAGCTTATCAGAAAAGTCATACTCCGTTTTCTTTCTTTTATTGCCTCTCTGAATACAGTTGGCCACTTGACAGTTTTGAATATAAACATTTTAGAAATACGTTTTAGAAATGATGCCTCCTATAAACAAGCAACCACAGTGGTTATCTAGGGGGCTGCTTTTCAGTGTTTTATTCTTTCTAATTTTTAAACTAGGTAGACATTTCACCAATTCAACATTTTAAGTGATATCTTCTAAATTGAATCAGAAGGACTATTTTCCTTGGTGTGATATGTAGGTTCTAAGGCAAGGCTGCTTTTCATTTTTACAGTTATTTCCTTCCTAACACAGAGAGCACATTGATCAACAGCCATCGTTCGCTTGTAGATCTTAGCTACCGAAGAAGAAGAAGAAGAAGAAGAAAAAGTCAAGCCCCACATCTCTAATTCCCCCCCCCCACTTAGGGAATTCCCTGGCGGTCCAGTGCTTAGGACTCGGTGCTTTCACGGCCAGGGCCACGCGGCGCGGCCAAAGAAACAAAACAAACAAACATCCACATTTATCGAAAACCATATTGTGGAGTCCTGTGGATTTTCTTACATTTGAAAATCTTTTTTAATTGGATTCTAGGCATGATGGTTTTTTGAGGTTTTGGGATGCCATCTTCTTGGATGCTGAAGATGATTCTAATCTAAGTTCTAGGATAAATCCAAAAACCTTCCTGATACATTTTAAGCTTCCTTTCTGCTTATTATATAAGCTATATTCATTGAAATATATATTTCTCCTAGGCTTAATACCTCTTACTTGCTGGGTAAAAATATGAAGGAGCACAATAATGAAACTCTTTTACACTTATTATTTTGCTGTCTGCTTCGTACCGGTTTTCATTGAAATACTTGTCTATATGTGTTGTGGCTACCTATACATGCACATTTATTGCATTCTGTTGCTTGTTATGCATTTTTTACTGACATACCTTCTCTGTCTGTATGCATTGGCTAGGAATTCATTCACCTCTATCACCTCCATCGTGTCTTCTGGTTAATAGTATTCACTAAAATAGAGTGGGCAAAATTCACTTTCATAATATTGCATGGATAGTACAGAATGCCATTTGTTAGTAAATTCATTAGGCTTCGATACTTGCCACATACCCCAGTTTTCATTAATATCTATGGATTTCTTTTTCGTTAACGTAATATGCTTGTCATGATTTTTCTTTGTCTTTCTAGAACTTATTGTATCTTCCTCCATATAAATCATACGCAATAGATCAGCTTATTCATCTATTAATTATTACTGCTATTATTATTGGTGGTGGTGTTATAACCACTTTACAGATGAGTAATCTGAAGTAATCAGATAACTCTTCCCTTTCCAAAAGCACTTAAGAAATCCACTTTCGGGTAATCATTTTGAGGTAGGATGAGAAACCAGGCTTGAAGAGGGCAAAAATGACTCTTTCAATTCACCAGTTGGACTGAGCTGTACGTCACCTCTAGGTAATAGCGTGGGAACTGCACAAGCAAAGGGAGACACTGAAGACGACAATGGTAACAGCCGTACTGTTTTCTAATGGACAAAAAAAATGCCTATATTATAAGTTCTATTTCTCCTGCTTTCTGGCAGTATCATGCTCAGAGTGGAGTCCTGGCAAGGAAGTCAGGATACTTAGGTTCTGAAACCTGGTAATGATACTAACATAATGAGAGAACTTGAACAAGTCAACCCGACCTCTCTGAGCCTCAGTTTCCTTACTCACGAAATGAGACTGAGAACATCGAAGTTCTCTAAGGGCCTCCTAGTTCTAAAATGCTTCCAGTCTAGGAAATAGCATAGAAGTCAATACGAGTGCAGGCTGAAGGGAAAGACAGGGCAGGGAGAAGGTTGCTTCCAGCCTAGAGAACAATCTCTGAACCACACCACTTGGCTCTTCTGCCCGTCTGTGCCCAAGATGGGAGCACAGGCAGTTAATAGAGAAGAGTGGAAAACTGCTCAGTCCTTACAGCCATCATCAACTGTCTGATTTTGGGTTTCTCAGGAAGTAGTGATAGTAGAGGTGTCCTGATAGCAAGAACCTTCAGATGATGCCGTTCCTCAAACGTAGTGAGAATTTCTCAACCTCCCTGAGTTTTTCATGACCCTCTTGTTCTTACAGAAAATTTCCAACATCCATCTCTACTTGGAACTCTAAATTCTCTGCAGCATTCTCCTCCTGTGGTGAGCAATGCAACTTCCCTAACACGAAGCGTCTGCAACTTCTCCAGAGTCTCTGCCCCTGCCGTCAGTTCGGCATCGGCTACCGGTACCCCTTTCCAGACACTCATGGGTAGTGCCTACCTTTACCAACATTCTAGCACGACTATGTTATCTGGAGTTACTGACCACAGCCAGATCTCCACTTCAGCTGCTTCCTATCCAGGTGTTCTTGAGTGGGACATCACAGCAAGCACTGAAAAGAATTCTTCTTCACTCGGAGACTTTACTCTGGCACTCACTGACCGCCACACAGCTGCCTCCTCCATGTTTCTGGCAGCCCAGGATGATAAAACTTCAGACGCCAAGAACATGGTCCCTCTACATCCATCGCTTTCTGCCAGCCTTGCTCAGGGAACACCATCTCAGATTCCAAATCAGGGGCAGAGCCGCCTGTCACTTCCCTGCCAGGAAGGAAGCCAGGTATATTACTGTAACCAAGGCACACTGGGGTCTTTACTGTATGGAGAACTTGGCTCCTGCCCGCAATCCTACGGCTCGGCGTCATACACAGGAAGTCGGGCCTCTGGGCAACCAGAAATGGGAATGGGACTGAAGGAGATTCAGCCCACAAATATCCGACCACCAGCTTCCACCTCTGCAGTCTGCCACCCTGTGTCTGCTCAACGCATCACAGAAACAAGTTTTCAAGGTGAGTATAACAAACGCCAGAGAAAGTTGAAGAATGAGGTCGGCATTCAAAAATGGGGTCAAATCGACAGCTGGGAAGGGGTGTAGAGGCAGGTAGAATTTAGATCCTGAGCCTTTAATAACCACTACCTTCGCTCAGTGCCCTCTGTTTTTAGACTCTCTATGAGAACACCTAGGGCTTCCCTGGTGGCGCCGTGGTTAAGAATCCGCCTGCCAATGCAATGCGGGGGACACGGGTTCGAGCCCTGGTCTGCGAAGATCCCACATGCCGTGCAGCAACTAAGCGCATGTGCCACAACGACGGAGCCTGCATTCTAGAGCCCGTGAGCCTCAACTACCGAAGCCCACGTGCCTACAGCCCATGCTCCGCAACAAGAGAAGCCACCGCGATGAGAAGCCCGCACACCGCAACCAAGAGTAGCCCCCGCTAGCCGCCAACTAGAGAAAGCCCGTGCACAGCAATGAGAGACCCAGTGCAGCCAAAAAAATAAATACGTAGAATAAATAAGTTCAAACAGTAAATAAATACATAAACATAAATTACAAAAAAAAGAACACCTAATGCAGGTGGGAAGGTGGGAGGGCCACTGTAGAGGTCATCTATGCTACATGTACAAGAACCCCGAGAGCACACCAATCGGTACCACACTTTTCACTGCTGTAGCCGATCATTCCCCCTGTACTGCCACACTGTAGCACTCCCTTCCCTCATCTACTGCTATAGTCTCTTCGGAAGGTGTTTCAGAACTCTTGTTATGAGAGTGCCAGTTGAACTGTCCTCACTTCCTTCATTTATACCAGGATTGAAGACCTTGTGGTCCGAGATCCTGTCCAGAGAGCAAGCAGGCTAAGACTCTGTCTTTGTTGATGTATTTCATCAGAAAGGGCTCTACCCCCTCTCCTAGTTCATGGTGTGACGTGTTCTTGGCCTCTCGGGAAAGTGGGGAGAATGGAAAGGACCCTATATGAGAATGCTAGGCTTTGTAAAACATTTCAGGTTTTTAAAAATAAGACTCATTTTGTATTGGACTTATAACAGTCCTATGAAATACAAAGCGAGCCGAGAATCAGTGACAGGAAAGGCTCACCAGTAAGAATTACAACAGTCACCGCTTACCTCGTAGCATACGGCACTGTCCGTGATCCTTAAGAAGAGTTAGTAGAAATGCCTTGCCCATCTTGCCCCTGAACCCCTTGAAAGGTACATGACTGCTGTGTTGGTGTTTAGGGGGAGCATCTCACTTACCAGGGACTGACTTCTCCCTTGATCCCTTTGTAGGGATGGAGACCTCCCCCCTGGTGATGAAAAATTCCCTGGGATTGCAACCTCCAAGCCAGACGTTTTGTGTGACACAAAGTCAAGAACTCCCCAAGTCCTGCAGTAGCAGAAACAGCCACATACTTGAGAGTAACCCACCATCTGAACTTGGGGACATTTCAGTGACAGCTCCAGTCCAGAGTGCCAGGCGTCTCCTGGCCCTGCCTCCAGCTCCAAGCCAGGGACAAATAGAGAGTAAGCACGTGGATGATATCAAAACCAAGCTTTCAAAGCCTCTGGATGCCTACCAGATCCCAACAGAGAACCAAGATCCTCCACTACTCCCTTTAGGAATCCCTGATATTCACCAGCCGCTGGCCTGCACCGATCCCCTCAGCCAAGAGGAGCAGCCTGGTTCTGAAAATGCTGATCTGGGAGAGAACAGCCGGAGTCGTCAGGACCTAGGGACACTTGAAAATGGGATTGAACCTAGCAGTGGTCTTGCAGACATTACTACACTGGCGGAGGATATTCACCTTCCCCAGCTCTTTAATCCTTTGAAAGATCTTGATCAATCCCAAGGTCCCAACGTGATCAAAGCTAAAGACACCAGAGCCATTAAGGTGAATCAGGTGCAGGAAAAGCCAAGTGTCATAAAGGTTCCCTCTGATCAACCCAGGAAGAACAAACAGAAAGCCTCTGAGCCTATCAGTGGCGCTCCCAAGGCCAAAATCCAGCCAAAGAATCCAGAGTGCCTGTTAGGGGGAGAAGTGGTTATATGCCACGCTGCAGTCAGTGACAGGGCTCCTGTGAACACGGCCAAGCACTCTCAAGGCAAACCTCAGAAAGCTGCATCCAGAAAGATCAGCAAAACTAAGAGCCACGGGCAGGAAAAGACCAAAAGGACCAGAGGGAGAAACAAGGCTGAAGAGAACAAGCAGTCAGGGAACAAAGTCAAGGCAGAAGAGAAGCCAGCAATCCCCCACACGAAGCGAAAGGAACACCAAACTGAGCTTCTCCAACAGAGCTTTCAAAAGCCTCGAACCTCCCTTGGCGTGCGCATGCTGGAGTCTGTGAAGGTTCTTCATGCGCTGGGGAAGAAGAATGAGACGAAAACTGGGCTCTCTTCCTGTCGGCTCTTGGGAAAGTCAAGCAACCCCAAAGACCCCCAGCCACCCCCAGCTATCCAGCCATGGCGGCATACCCCACGTGAGGGGAAGGGTCCTGAGAAAACGCAAGTCCAAGCCCAGAAACCAGACAGCAGTGCTGAAACAGAGTGTCCATCTCCAGCCCAGTATGAGCGGCCTCCTCCTGGGAAGGTCAAGTTGATACCTCTGCCTTTTTCTGCCTGGGACAAGCCTCAAGCTCGACCCGCTCCTCGGAGGCCACAGTCTCTGGCCTCACATCGGCCTGCTGGGGCTTACCGTGCCCAGCCTGGTTCTACTGACTCAGCTCAACCTGCTGCAGTCAATTCATCCCAGCCAGCTCCTGCCTCTTTGCCAGGCCCCGCCAAACCAGCTCAGCCAACTGTGACCAACCCAACCCAACCGGCTTGGACCAACCATACCCAGCCTCGTGTCCCTCAGTCTGCTGCTCCTAGGCCTGCACCCTCCAAAACTTCATCTGGCGCTCCTCTCCAGCGGGAGCCTGTTCCCCCTGCTGTGAATAAGCGCCAGTCCCCACCCAAGCTCCAAACCCACTTTCTACTCCAAGACTTCAGCAAGCAACGAGTTCCATGGAGGGAACCCAACGTGCCTGAGCCAGTCATGTCAAAGCCCATCGAACAAGAGCAGAGGCCAGAGCGAGAGGCCATGAAGAGGCGGGCTCAACAACAACGGGAGAATGCTGCCAGATACACCTCTTCGGGCAAGCTGCAATTTTTCACCGAGAGGGAAAACGAAATGGAAATTGCCGACTACTACGGATACGTCAAGTGAGAGCTGCTAGGATTCTTGGTGCCACCTTGGCTACCAGCTGTTCTTCCATACACAGGTAAGATAGGTATAGAACTGAATAAGTAAATGGAATACAATTAATAGACGAGTAACAAACCTTTCGAATTTTCAGATGCTGCTAACTGGGGCGTGAGAAAGGAAGGACTGAAAGTTGGATGGGAGAATGAAGGAAAGGGGTAAAAACTGAGCAAAGAGGAAGGAACTTGGCCCAGGGCTAGGAAGGCCAAAAGAGACGTATGGATTTAGGAAAGGAAGCAGGAGCGAGGATGAAATGGCAGAAGTAAAAAGCAGGGTCAGAGGTCTGGGTTGAAAGAACACAATTGGAGTAGAGTTGAAGGTGACAGAAGATGAGTCTAGGTTTACTAGGAGAAATAGAAAAAGTCTCTCGGGGACGCTGGCCTTAAGTCTCACAACCACCAGATAGGTATTTCAGAAAACAAGAGGTTCAGGACACATCTCTGAAAGGTCTGAGTTGCCTTATTCAGGTGTGACTGTAGTGGGGGAATAGGGAAATCTACCAGAGAAGTGGCTAGGGCTCAGAGTTATCCTAGGGGCAGCTGACGACAGGGGCAGAGCCAAGGGAACTGCTGGATCAGGAGGCCCACGAACAAAGCAGGGGCATAGCCGCCTGTCACTTCCCTGCCAGGAAGGAAGCCAGGTATATTACTGTAACCAAGGCACACTGGGGTCTTTACTGTATGGAGAACTTGGCTCCTGCCCGCAATCCTACGGCTCGGCGTCACACACAGGAAGTAGGGCCTCTGGGCAACCAGAAATGGGAATGGGACTGAAGGAGATTCAGCCCACAAATATCCGACCACCAGCTTCCACCTCTGCAGTCTGCCACCCTGTGTCTGCTCAACGCATCACAGAAACAAGTTTTCAAGGTGAGTATACAGACGGCAGAGAAAAGTTGAACAATGAGGTCAGCATTCAAAAATGGGGTCAAATCGACAGCTGGGAAGGGGTGTAGAGACAGGTAGAATTTAGATCCTGAGCCTTTAATAACCACTACCTTCTCTCAGTGCTCTCTGTTTTTAGACTCTATATGAGAACACCTAGGGCTTCCCTGGTGGCGCCTGCCAATGCAGGGGACACGGGTTCGAGCCCTGGTCTGCGAAGATCCCACATGCCGTGCAGCAACTAAGCGCATGTGCCACGACGACGGAGCCTGCATTCTAGAGCCCGTGAGCCTCAACTACCGAAGCCCACGTGCCTACAGCCCATGCTCCGCAACAAGAGAAGCCACCGCGATGAGATGCCCGCACACCGCAACCGAGAGTAGCCCCCGCTAGCCGCCAACTAGAGAAAGCCCGTGCACAGCAATGAGAGACCCAGTGCGGCCAAAAACATAAATACGTAGAATAAATAAGTTCAAACAGTAAATAAATACATAAACATAAATTACAAAAAAAAAGAACACCTAATGCAGGTGGGAAGGTGGGAGGGCCACCGTAGAGGTCATCTATGCTACATGTACAAGAATCCCGAGAGCACACCAATCGGTACCACACTTTTCACTGCTGTAGCCGATCGTTCCCCCTGTACTGCCACACTGTAGCACTCCCTTCCCTCATCTACTGCTATAGTCTCTTCGGAAGGTGTTTCAGAACTCTTGTTATGAGAGTGCCAGTTGAACTGTCCTCACTTCCTTCATTTATACCAGGATTGAAGACCTTGTGGTCCGAGATCCTGTCCAGAGAGCAAGCAGGCTAAGGCTCTGTCTTTGTTGATGTATTTCATCAGAAAGGGCTCTACCCCCTCTCCTAGTTCATGGTGTGAAGTGTTCTTGGCCCCTCGGGAAAGTGGGGAGAATGGAAAGGACCCTATATGAGAATGCTAGGCTCTGTAAAACATTTCAGGTTTTTAAAAATAAGACTCATTTTGTATTGGACTGACAACAGTCCTATGAAATACAAAGAAAGCCGAGAATCAGTGACAGGAAAGGATCACCAGTAAGAACTACAGCAGTCACCGCTTACCTCGTAGCATAGGGCACTGTCCGTGATCCTTAAGAAGAGTTAGTAGAAATGCCTTGCCCATCTTGCCCCTGAACCCCTTGAAAGGTACACGACTGCTGTGTTGGTGTTTAGGGGGAGCATCTCACTTACCAGGGACTGACTTCTCCCTTGATTCCTCTGTAGTGATGGAGACTTCCCCGCTGATGAAAAATTCCCTGGGATTGCAACCTCCAAGCCAGACAGCTTTCCTATGGAATGACAGAGAACTTGTCAAGGTGAAACACCAGTCTGCGGGAGAAAGGGAGGAAGAGAATGATGGAAATCGTTTCTGGGAAACTATTTTTACATTATGTGTTGTTTGTTCCCGGTAAATAAACTGAAATCTTCTTAACAGTACAACAAAATCTAAACCACTAAAGCCAACAATACAGGAGTATAACGTTCGACAAAAATTTCTTTGGCTGCGCAGCATGTGGGATCTTAGCTCCCCAACCAGGGATTGAACCCACGCCTGCTGCATTGGAAGCGCAGAGTCTTCACCACGGGACCACCGGGGAAGTCCCAGGACTATCACTTTTAAAGGAGAAGGTACAAACCCCTCGGTTCTATGAACTGGAGATTTTTAGTAAGAAGTCAATATATTTGTTGTTAGGCACATTTTATGTTAGGCTGTCTCCCTGCACAGGATGCAGGCGCCTTGAGAATGGAAGTCATATCCCTCTATAGTACGTCCCTCTTCTTTCTGCTTTGCAGTTTGCTGCTCCACTTGTTCAACCCCACCTAGTAATAACCTATACTTCCCTTGTTCCTGTTTTCCCATCTGGAAAACAGACAAAAGGCAACCAAACAACGCAAAGGTCTCAACAAATAAGGGATATCCAAAACCAGAGATGGCCAGAACTTCTGTACCCCTGATGAAATAGTCCTCATACAAAACCTGATAATCAAATTCCTTAATGCTAGGAATCACAGTGAAAAATAGTATCTGAACTGACTTCTGTCAGATGAGTGAGAACTAAGGTTAATTCAGTGTATCTGAAGCATAGAAAGTGAGGGCAAAAGTGGCACAAGATGGGGCTAGAGAAGCAGAGAGGATTCTAGACCACGCAGAGTCTTAAAGGCCAACAGTGTGTTTTCTATTCTCAAAACAATGCTTGTGAGCGATGTTTATGAGCAACGTTCCAACTTGCTTTGAAGGTTTCTTGTGTGAAGAGTGGATTGGAAGGAAACAAGATATATGGACACCAGTTAGGACCTAATCGCAACAGACAGGCAAGTTCAGTATTAGGAAGTTGAGGAAGAGCTGGCTGACAGATTCCAAAGAAATTCAGGAGATGAACTGAAGCGGGCTTAATGGGGTAGGAGATGGAGGAAAGGAAGGTCTTAGGGAATTCAAGGGTTTACTGCACACATGAGCAAAGTCTCAAAATTAATCATTTGAACGTACAGAGGCGGATCTCCCAAATGACACCGGTTAGGAAGCAACGGTACGCCCTTTAGAATTCCTAGAGACAACACAAATCAACTGTTTCGATGGAAAATTCGGCGGGACTCTTGATTTCCATGGGAATACAGAGAAAAGAGACACTGATCTGGCTTGCAGGTATATTTAGAAAGTTGTTAGCCGGACATCACCTACTAGTATCATGTAAGTAGGCCGTCCGAAGTAGGAAGCTTAGGGGAAAAACCTGGAGGAAAACTTAAAAGCTTAAGCCACACCTCTACACTACACCACCTTTCACAATTTCTTCTCAGATAAGCATCATCCCCATCAGTGAAGAAACTCGTTCGTACCTCATAATAGGAAAAACAGGCCTACAGATTCAATGTGTGTCTTGGGAGGTCCCATCTATGCGATATCTTCCTGGGACCAGAAAAGGCCCCAGGAAGATCCATCTCTGCACCCCTGAAAGCTTACCACCAAGGAAAATGACTAGGTCCATAGATTTCCTCCCTCAAACCAGCTTACCTCACACATAGATCATTAGCAACTCCGCCCTTACTCACATTATCACAGTCACAAGAGTGGTTAGGGAGAAAAGCACTAACCAGGGGAACTAAAACAGAGGCAATCCAGGCCAAGCTGGGCTGGTGGCAGATATCTGCTCCTTACGCTCGGGTGCATAATGCGACTCACCACAGTGCCTTTTTCACAGACCCTTTTGAACGTTTCTCCACAGAATCCAACAGCTCAAGTTAGTTCATGACGCTTCAAGGTCAACAATCGTCAAGAGAAAAACATGCAATATGTCTTACAATGTTGGATTCCTTACAAACAGGACAAGGAGATAACCATGTAGACAAAACCAGAGCATTTGAAAACATCTGTATTCTACAAACACACCAGTGAATGCTATAAATAAGGTACTATGACATAAAACAAAATGAAAACTAGATGTGAGACTGTTCTCTTCAGTGTACAGACTTCATGGCAGTTGCTGCACACTATCTAGCTACTTAGATCTTTAACTCTCTGTTCTGTTAATACCAAATGAGGCCCAAGTGTGTCAACCTGTTTCCCACAGAAACCAAAAAGTCTACATGCATCTCTTTTCTCCTGTGCCCTTTCACCTTACCTGCTCCCAATTCTCCACCAACGTCCTCCTCTTTCTCTAATTATTCTCCTCTTCATTTTGCTTGGCCTTGCCCCCAAGCATGCAAGACAGAGAGTCCTAGAGGTCCAAGATTCTAGAGTGGCTGTTTGCAAGGCGGAGGAGATTACAGTAACTGCCACACTGTATATACTTCTGTGCAAAGAAAAAGGGACAGTGTTCAGAATGTCTCTCACATATAACAAGAGCTGGAGATGGCAGGATACCTGTGTGGCCCAAGGAACTAGAGCTAGCAAATTATGGGCCAAACAATTGCAACCAAAGGCTGGAAGAGGAAAGGTCTGCAACCAGCTCTGTCTCCTAGCTCTCTGGTATTTGCTGCCAACGGGCAGAGTCTATTTCGTGAAGCATCAAGCACTGAAAAGAAGACTCCTGCTGCTGGAAGGTGACAGGAAGTAACGTCCAATGCAAGATCAAGGCTTGTCCTCGAAGCAATGCCCATAATGGAAGAGAAAAAAAAAAGAGAAAGCAGAAGTGAAATGTTAAGTCGCAAGTCCAACCTGGCCCCCAGCCTAGCCCAGCCCAAGGAAGGTAGGAGTCAAGGAGAAGAAACTAAAAGAGAAGAGCCTTGGACCACAACATTCTCCACAAGGTACACTCAAGAAACTTCACCCTACTCTTGAACCAAGTTACAAAGAGAGCTTCTTAATCCCTACTTTGGCTCCTTAAAAGCTGCTATCAGTTCACTCATTAGACACATATGATTTCAGAACAACTGTAATAGTTCAAACTAGATGGCTCTTTCCTTCCTAAGGATTATTAATTAAAGAAGATCTATATAGCTCTAAGTATATGATACATAAAATAGAATACTCTGTAGAATATAAGTAACTCTTAGTTCAGTGTATTAATGAACGTCTGTAAGAAATGTGGCAATGATTTCCCTAATGGAAGAGCCTGGGGGAGGTAAATCTGTCTTCTAGGATTTCCTCCCCAGAGCTCAGAAACTCAGGTGTTGTTTTAGCTCTCCTACACTCTCTTCACCCAAGCCCGCCTTCCTGTTGGGGATCGGACCTCCCTATTGGCTCTCTCATACCTTTCAACTGCCTGCTTTGTGACATCACTCTCCTACCAAACCTACTACCACTTGGTAGAGTCTTGGGGTTTCCGTGGAGCTGTTTGGACCAGTAACCAGTGACCTCTGTACTGGACACGTGCGCCGTTCAGCTGCAGCCACTCGGACATCCTCTAGTGTTGTCTCCTCATCCCTGGTACCTGCAGTGGATGCTTCCTCTTCTCTGACCATGTCAGGTAAGAAAAGAAACTTTGGAAAGTTTTGCGTTCGATTCTTTTGCCCCTAAATTGAGTAGGAGATTCAAAATAGCATGGAATAATGAGGGAAAGTATTGAACTACACGTCTGGAGACCTAATTTCACTTTTGACTTTGACGTTTACTATCTGTGTGACTTTGGACAAATCACTGGCTGTCTCACAAAGCCTGTTGCTTTCCTTAACTGTTACGTTAGGATACCACGTTGGGTTGATCACTCTGATCCCCTTCTTTTCCAGTATTGAGCCTTAAAGGGTACCCATGTAGAAAACGAAATCAGACACTTCTCAAGAGTGTTTCAACAGAAACATAGAAAAGCCAGGGGACATAGAAAACTAGCAATATATACCAAGATGTTTCATCTCTAATGGTCTCCCTCCACTAGGATTTCGACTAGTTGAAAAGAGAGAATAGGGAGAGAGGATGGAGAGTACTGGGCTCTACAGGGAGGCACAGAGTCGAGCGTAAGGAAGTTTAGGATGGTTTTCATTAGCACAGGCCAACAGGCACCAAGAGATGGGAGAAAATGTAAGAATGAAGAGGGAAAGCATAGAGGAGCTCTCAAGAAAAACGGAGTTTGCAATGGAATGCTGATGGGAACCAAAGATTTTCAATTAAAGCAGAAACAGCACAGAGGGAAACCTGCTCAGAGCAGGGCAAAACCAAGTTGATGGTAGCAAACCCTTACATTAACAGACTAAGAAGGAAAGTAAGGCCAGAACAGGGGATCACCAGGAAAGGCAGCTTATCAGAAAAGTCATACTCCGTTTTCTTTCTTTTATTGCCTCTCTGAATACAGTTGGCCACTTGACAGTTTTGAATATAAACATTTTAGAAATACGTTTTAGAAATGATGCCTCCTATAAACAAGCAACCACAGTGGTTATCTAGGGGGCTGCTTTTCAGTGTTTTATTCTTTCTAATTTTTAAACTAGGTAGACATTTCACCAATTCAACATTTTAAGTGATATCTTCTAAATTGAATCAGAAGGACTATTTTCCTTGGTGTGATATGTAGGTTCTAAGGCAAGGCTGCTTTTCATTTTTACAGTTATTTCCTTCCTAACACAGAGAGCACATTGATCAACAGCCATCGTTCGCTTGTAGATCTTAGCTACCGAAGAAGAAGAAGAAGAAGAAGAAAAAGTCAAGCCCCACATCTCTAATTCCCCCCCCCCACTTAGGGAATTCCCTGGCGGTCCAGTGCTTAGGACTCGGTGCTTTCACGGCCAGGGCCACGCGGCGCGGCCAAAGAAACAAAACAAACAAACATCCACATTTATCGAAAACCATATTGTGGAGTCCTGTGGATTTTCTTACATTTGAAAATCTTTTTTAATTGGATTCTAGGCATGATGGTTTTTTGAGGTTTTGGGATGCCATCTTCTTGGATGCTGAAGATGATTCTAATCTAAGTTCTAGGATAAATCCAAAAACCTTCCTGATACATTTTAAGCTTCCTTTCTGCTTATTATATAAGCTATATTCATTGAAATATATATTTCTCCTAGGCTTAATACCTCTTACTTGCTGGGTAAAAATATGAAGGAGCACAATAATGAAACTCTTTTACACTTATTATTTTGCTGTCTGCTTCGTACCGGTTTTCATTGAAATACTTGTCTATATGTGTTGTGGCTACCTATACATGCACATTTATTGCATTCTGTTGCTTGTTATGCATTTTTTACTGACATACCTTCTCTGTCTGTATGCATTGGCTAGGAATTCATTCACCTCTATCACCTCCATCGTGTCTTCTGGTTAATAGTATTCACTAAAATAGAGTGGGCAAAATTCACTTTCATAATATTGCATGGATAGTACAGAATGCCATTTGTTAGTAAATTCATTAGGCTTCGATACTTGCCACATACCCCAGTTTTCATTAATATCTATGGATTTCTTTTTCGTTAACGTAATATGCTTGTCATGATTTTTCTTTGTCTTTCTAGAACTTATTGTATCTTCCTCCATATAAATCATACGCAATAGATCAGCTTATTCATCTATTAATTATTACTGCTATTATTATTGGTGGTGGTGTTATAACCACTTTACAGATGAGTAATCTGAAGTAATCAGATAACTCTTCCCTTTCCAAAAGCACTTAAGAAATCCACTTTCGGGTAATCATTTTGAGGTAGGATGAGAAACCAGGCTTGAAGAGGGCAAAAATGACTCTTTCAATTCACCAGTTGGACTGAGCTGTACGTCACCTCTAGGTAATAGCGTGGGAACTGCACAAGCAAAGGGAGACACTGAAGACGACAATGGTAACAGCCGTACTGTTTTCTAATGGACAAAAAAAATGCCTATATTATAAGTTCTATTTCTCCTGCTTTCTGGCAGTATCATGCTCAGAGTGGAGTCCTGGCAAGGAAGTCAGGATACTTAGGTTCTGAAACCTGGTAATGATACTAACATAATGAGAGAACTTGAACAAGTCAACCCGACCTCTCTGAGCCTCAGTTTCCTTACTCACGAAATGAGACTGAGAACATCGAAGTTCTCTAAGGGCCTCCTAGTTCTAAAATGCTTCCAGTCTAGGAAATAGCATAGAAGTCAATACGAGTGCAGGCTGAAGGGAAAGACAGGGCAGGGAGAAGGTTGCTTCCAGCCTAGAGAACAATCTCTGAACCACACCACTTGGCTCTTCTGCCCGTCTGTGCCCAAGATGGGAGCACAGGCAGTTAATAGAGAAGAGTGGAAAACTGCTCAGTCCTTACAGCCATCATCAACTGTCTGATTTTGGGTTTCTCAGGAAGTAGTGATAGTAGAGGTGTCCTGATAGCAAGAACCTTCAGATGATGCCGTTCCTCAAACGTAGTGAGAATTTCTCAACCTCCCTGAGTTTTTCATGACCCTCTTGTTCTTACAGAAAATTTCCAACATCCATCTCTACTTGGAACTCTAAATTCTCTGCAGCATTCTCCTCCTGTGGTGAGCAATGCAACTTCCCTAACACGAAGCGTCTGCAACTTCTCCAGAGTCTCTGCCCCTGCCGTCAGTTCGGCATCGGCTACCGGTACCCCTTTCCAGACACTCATGGGTAGTGCCTACCTTTACCAACATTCTAGCACGACTATGTTATCTGGAGTTACTGACCACAGCCAGATCTCCACTTCAGCTGCTTCCTATCCAGGTGTTCTTGAGTGGGACATCACAGCAAGCACTGAAAAGAATTCTTCTTCACTCGGAGACTTTACTCTGGCACTCACTGACCGCCACACAGCTGCCTCCTCCATGTTTCTGGCAGCCCAGGATGATAAAACTTCAGACGCCAAGAACATGGTCCCTCTACATCCATCGCTTTCTGCCAGCCTTGCTCAGGGAACACCATCTCAGATTCCAAATCAGGGGCAGAGCCGCCTGTCACTTCCCTGCCAGGAAGGAAGCCAGGTATATTACTGTAACCAAGGCACACTGGGGTCTTTACTGTATGGAGAACTTGGCTCCTGCCCGCAATCCTACGGCTCGGCGTCATACACAGGAAGTCGGGCCTCTGGGCAACCAGAAATGGGAATGGGACTGAAGGAGATTCAGCCCACAAATATCCGACCACCAGCTTCCACCTCTGCAGTCTGCCACCCTGTGTCTGCTCAACGCATCACAGAAACAAGTTTTCAAGGTGAGTATAACAAACGCCAGAGAAAGTTGAAGAATGAGGTCGGCATTCAAAAATGGGGTCAAATCGACAGCTGGGAAGGGGTGTAGAGGCAGGTAGAATTTAGATCCTGAGCCTTTAATAACCACTACCTTCGCTCAGTGCCCTCTGTTTTTAGACTCTCTATGAGAACACCTAGGGCTTCCCTGGTGGCGCCGTGGTTAAGAATCCGCCTGCCAATGCAATGCGGGGGACACGGGTTCGAGCCCTGGTCTGCGAAGATCCCACATGCCGTGCAGCAACTAAGCGCATGTGCCACAACGACGGAGCCTGCATTCTAGAGCCCGTGAGCCTCAACTACCGAAGCCCACGTGCCTACAGCCCATGCTCCGCAACAAGAGAAGCCACCGCGATGAGAAGCCCGCACACCGCAACCAAGAGTAGCCCCCGCTAGCCGCCAACTAGAGAAAGCCCGTGCACAGCAATGAGAGACCCAGTGCAGCCAAAAAAATAAATACGTAGAATAAATAAGTTCAAACAGTAAATAAATACATAAACATAAATTACAAAAAAAAGAACACCTAATGCAGGTGGGAAGGTGGGAGGGCCACTGTAGAGGTCATCTATGCTACATGTACAAGAACCCCGAGAGCACACCAATCGGTACCACACTTTTCACTGCTGTAGCCGATCATTCCCCCTGTACTGCCACACTGTAGCACTCCCTTCCCTCATCTACTGCTATAGTCTCTTCGGAAGGTGTTTCAGAACTCTTGTTATGAGAGTGCCAGTTGAACTGTCCTCACTTCCTTCATTTATACCAGGATTGAAGACCTTGTGGTCCGAGATCCTGTCCAGAGAGCAAGCAGGCTAAGACTCTGTCTTTGTTGATGTATTTCATCAGAAAGGGCTCTACCCCCTCTCCTAGTTCATGGTGTGACGTGTTCTTGGCCTCTCGGGAAAGTGGGGAGAATGGAAAGGACCCTATATGAGAATGCTAGGCTTTGTAAAACATTTCAGGTTTTTAAAAATAAGACTCATTTTGTATTGGACTTATAACAGTCCTATGAAATACAAAGCGAGCCGAGAATCAGTGACAGGAAAGGCTCACCAGTAAGAATTACAACAGTCACCGCTTACCTCGTAGCATACGGCACTGTCCGTGATCCTTAAGAAGAGTTAGTAGAAATGCCTTGCCCATCTTGCCCCTGAACCCCTTGAAAGGTACATGACTGCTGTGTTGGTGTTTAGGGGGAGCATCTCACTTACCAGGGACTGACTTCTCCCTTGATCCCTTTGTAGGGATGGAGACCTCCCCCCTGGTGATGAAAAATTCCCTGGGATTGCAACCTCCAAGCCAGACGTTTTGTGTGACACAAAGTCAAGAACTCCCCAAGTCCTGCAGTAGCAGAAACAGCCACATACTTGAGAGTAACCCACCATCTGAACTTGGGGACATTTCAGTGACAGCTCCAGTCCAGAGTGCCAGGCGTCTCCTGGCCCTGCCTCCAGCTCCAAGCCAGGGACAAATAGAGAGTAAGCACGTGGATGATATCAAAACCAAGCTTTCAAAGCCTCTGGATGCCTACCAGATCCCAACAGAGAACCAAGATCCTCCACTACTCCCTTTAGGAATCCCTGATATTCACCAGCCGCTGGCCTGCACCGATCCCCTCAGCCAAGAGGAGCAGCCTGGTTCTGAAAATGCTGATCTGGGAGAGAACAGCCGGAGTCGTCAGGACCTAGGGACACTTGAAAATGGGATTGAACCTAGCAGTGGTCTTGCAGACATTACTACACTGGCGGAGGATATTCACCTTCCCCAGCTCTTTAATCCTTTGAAAGATCTTGATCAATCCCAAGGTCCCAACGTGATCAAAGCTAAAGACACCAGAGCCATTAAGGTGAATCAGGTGCAGGAAAAGCCAAGTGTCATAAAGGTTCCCTCTGATCAACCCAGGAAGAACAAACAGAAAGCCTCTGAGCCTATCAGTGGCGCTCCCAAGGCCAAAATCCAGCCAAAGAATCCAGAGTGCCTGTTAGGGGGAGAAGTGGTTACATGCCACGCTGCAGTCAGTGACAGGGCTCCTGTGAACACGGCCAAGCACTCTCAAGGCAAACCTCAGAAAGCTGCATCCAGAAAGATCAGCAAAACTAAGAGCCACGGGCAGGAAAAGACCAAAAGGACCAGAGGGAGAAACAAGGCTGAGGAGAACAAGCAGTCAGGGAACAAAGTCAAGGCAGAAGAGAAGCCAGCAATCCCCCACACGAAGCGAAAGGAACACCAAACTGAGCTTCTCCAACAGAGCTTTCAAAAGCCTCGAACCTCCCTTGGCGTGCGCATGCTGGAGTCTGTGAAGGTTCTTCATGCGCTGGGGAAGAAGAATGAGACGAAAACTGGGCGCTCTTCCTGTCGGCTCTTGGGAAAGTCAAGCAACCCCAAAGACCCCCAGCCACCCCCAGCTATCCAGCCATGGCGGCATACCCCACGTGAGGGGAAGGGTCCTGAGAAAACGCAAGTCCAAGCCCAGAAACCAGACAGCAGTGCTGAAACAGAGTGTCCATCTCCAGCCCAGTATGAGCGGCCTCCTCCTGGGAAGGTCAAGTTGATACCTCTGCCTTTTTCTGCCTGGGACAAGCCTCAAGCTCGACCCGCTCCTCGGAGGCCACAGTCTCTGGCCTCACATCGGCCTGCTGGGGCTTACCGTGCCCAGCCTGGTTCTACTGACTCAGCTCAACCTGCTGCAGTCAATTCATCCCAGCCAGCTCCTGCCTCTTTGCCAGGCCCCGCCAAACCAGCTCAGCCAACTGTGACCAACCCAACCCAACCGGCTTGGACCAACCATACCCAGCCTCGTGTCCCTCAGTCTGCTGCTCCTAGGCCTGCACCCTCCAAAACTTCATCTGGCGCTCCTCTCCAGCGGGAGCCTGTTCCCCCTGCTGTGAATAAGCGCCAGTCCCCACCCAAGCTCCAAACCCACTTTCTACTCCAAGACTTCAGCAAGCAACGAGTTCCATGGAGGGAACCCAACGTGCCTGAGCCAGTCATGTCAAAGCCCATCGAACAAGAGCAGAGGCCAGAGCGAGAGGCCATGAAGAGGCGGGCTCAACAACAACGGGAGAATGCTGCCAGATACACCTCTTCGGGCAAGCTGCAATTTTTCACCGAGAGGGAAAACGAAATGGAAATTGCCGACTACTACGGATACGTCAAGTGAGAGCTGCTAGGATTCTTGGTGCCACCTTGGCTACCAGCTGTTCTTCCATACACAGGTAAGACAGGTATAGAACTGAGTAAGTAAATGGAATACAATTAATAGACGAGTAACAAACCTTTCGAATTTTCAGATGCTGCTAACTGGGGCGTGAGAAAGGAAGGACTGAAAGTTGGATGGGAGAATGAAGGAAAGGGGTAAAAACTGAGCAAAGAGGAAGGAACTTGGCCCAGGGCTAGGAAGGCCAAAAGAGACGTATGGATTTAGGAAAGGAAGCAGGAGCGAGGATGAAATGGCAGAAGTAAAAAGCAGGGTCAGAGGTCTGGGTTGAAAGAACACAATTGGAGTAGAGTTGAAGGTGACAGAAGATGAGTCTAGGTTTACTAGGAGAAATAGAAAAAGTCTCTCGGGGACGCTGGCCTTAAGTCTCACAACCACCAGATAGGTATTTCAGAAAACAAGAGGTTCAGGACACATCTCTGAAAGGTCTGAGTTGCCTTATTCAGGTGTGACTGTAGTGGGGGAATAGGGAAATCTACCAGAGAAGTGGCTAGGGCTCAGAGTTATCCTAGGGGCAGCTGACGACAGGGGCAGAGCCAAGGGAACTGCTGGATCAGGAGGCCCACGAACAAAGCAGGGGCATAGCCGCCTGTCACTTCCCTGCCAGGAAGGAAGCCAGGTATATTACTGTAACCAAGGCACACTGGGGTCTTTACTGTATGGAGAACTTGGCTCCTGCCCGCAATCCTACGGCTCGGCGTCACACACAGGAAGTAGGGCCTCTGGGCAACCAGAAATGGGAATGGGACTGAAGGAGATTCAGCCCACAAATATCCGACCACCAGCTTCCACCTCTGCAGTCTGCCACCCTGTGTCTGCTCAACGCATCACAGAAACAAGTTTTCAAGGTGAGTATACAGACGGCAGAGAAAAGTTGAACAATGAGGTCAGCATTCAAAAATGGGGTCAAATCGACAGCTGGGAAGGGGTGTAGAGACAGGTAGAATTTAGATCCTGAGCCTTTAATAACCACTACCTTCTCTCAGTGCTCTCTGTTTTTAGACTCTATATGAGAACACCTAGGGCTTCCCTGGTGGCGCCTGCCAATGCAGGGGACACGGGTTCGAGCCCTGGTCTGCGAAGATCCCACATGCCGTGCAGCAACTAAGCGCATGTGCCACGACGACGGAGCCTGCATTCTAGAGCCCGTGAGCCTCAACTACCGAAGCCCACGTGCCTACAGCCCATGCTCCGCAACAAGAGAAGCCACCGCGATGAGATGCCCGCACACCGCAACCGAGAGTAGCCCCCGCTAGCCGCCAACTAGAGAAAGCCCGTGCACAGCAATGAGAGACCCAGTGCGGCCAAAAACATAAATACGTAGAATAAATAAGTTCAAACAGTAAATAAATACATAAACATAAATTACAAAAAAAAAGAACACCTAATGCAGGTGGGAAGGTGGGAGGGCCACCGTAGAGGTCATCTATGCTACATGTACAAGAATCCCGAGAGCACACCAATCGGTACCACACTTTTCACTGCTGTAGCCGATCGTTCCCCCTGTACTGCCACACTGTAGCACTCCCTTCCCTCATCTACTGCTATAGTCTCTTCGGAAGGTGTTTCAGAACTCTTGTTATGAGAGTGCCAGTTGAACTGTCCTCACTTCCTTCATTTATACCAGGATTGAAGACCTTGTGGTCCGAGATCCTGTCCAGAGAGCAAGCAGGCTAAGGCTCTGTCTTTGTTGATGTATTTCATCAGAAAGGGCTCTACCCCCTCTCCTAGTTCATGGTGTGAAGTGTTCTTGGCCCCTCGGGAAAGTGGGGAGAATGGAAAGGACCCTATATGAGAATGCTAGGCTCTGTAAAACATTTCAGGTTTTTAAAAATAAGACTCATTTTGTATTGGACTGACAACAGTCCTATGAAATACAAAGAAAGCCGAGAATCAGTGACAGGAAAGGATCACCAGTAAGAACTACAGCAGTCACCGCTTACCTCGTAGCATAGGGCACTGTCCGTGATCCTTAAGAAGAGTTAGTAGAAATGCCTTGCCCATCTTGCCCCTGAACCCCTTGAAAGGTACACGACTGCTGTGTTGGTGTTTAGGGGGAGCATCTCACTTACCAGGGACTGACTTCTCCCTTGATTCCTCTGTAGTGATGGAGACTTCCCCGCTGATGAAAAATTCCCTGGGATTGCAACCTCCAAGCCAGACAGCTTTCCTATGGAATGACAGAGAACTTGTCAAGGTGAAACACCAGTCTGCGGGAGAAAGGGAGGAAGAGAATGATGGAAATCGTTTCTGGGAAACTATTTTTACATTATGTGTTGTTTGTTCCCGGTAAATAAACTGAAATCTTCTTAACAGTACAACAAAATCTAAACCACTAAAGCCAACAATACAGGAGTATAACGTTCGACAAAAATTTCTTTGGCTGCGCAGCATGTGGGATCTTAGCTCCCCAACCAGGGATTGAACCCACGCCTGCTGCATTGGAAGCGCAGAGTCTTCACCACGGGACCACCGGGGAAGTCCCAGGACTATCACTTTTAAAGGAGAAGGTACAAACCCCTCGGTTCTATGAACTGGAGATTTTTAGTAAGAAGTCAATATATTTGTTGTTAGGCACATTTTATGTTAGGCTGTCTCCCTGCACAGGATGCAGGCGCCTTGAGAATGGAAGTCATATCCCTCTATAGTACGTCCCTCTTCTTTCTGCTTTGCAGTTTGCTGCTCCACTTGTTCAACCCCACCTAGTAATAACCTATACTTCCCTTGTTCCTGTTTTCCCATCTGGAAAACAGACAAAAGGCAACCAAACAACGCAAAGGTCTCAACAAATAAGGGATATCCAAAACCAGAGATGGCCAGAACTTCTGTACCCCTGATGAAATAGTCCTCATACAAAACCTGATAATCAAATTCCTTAATGCTAGGAATCACAGTGAAAAATAGTATCTGAACTGACTTCTGTCAGATGAGTGAGAACTAAGGTTAATTCAGTGTATCTGAAGCATAGAAAGTGAGGGCAAAAGTGGCACAAGATGGGGCTAGAGAAGCAGAGAGGATTCTAGACCACGCAGAGTCTTAAAGGCCAACAGTGTGTTTTCTATTCTCAAAACAATGCTTGTGAGCGATGTTTATGAGCAACGTTCCAACTTGCTTTGAAGGTTTCTTGTGTGAAGAGTGGATTGGAAGGAAACAAGATATATGGACACCAGTTAGGACCTAATCGCAACAGACAGGCAAGTTCAGTATTAGGAAGTTGAGGAAGAGCTGGCTGACAGATTCCAAAGAAATTCAGGAGATGAACTGAAGCGGGCTTAATGGGGTAGGAGATGGAGGAAAGGAAGGTCTTAGGGAATTCAAGGGTTTACTGCACACATGAGCAAAGTCTCAAAATTAATCATTTGAACGTACAGAGGCGGATCTCCCAAATGACACCGGTTAGGAAGCAACGGTACGCCCTTTAGAATTCCTAGAGACAACACAAATCAACTGTTTCGATGGAAAATTCGGCGGGACTCTTGATTTCCATGGGAATACAGAGAAAAGAGACACTGATCTGGCTTGCAGGTATATTTAGGAAGTTGTTAGCCGGACATCACCTACTAGTATCATGTAAGTAGGCCGTCCGAAGTAGGAAGCTTAGGGGAAAAACCTGGAGGAAAACTTAAAAGCTTAAGCCACACCTCTACACTACACCACCTTTCACAATTTCTTCTCAGATAAGCATCATCCCCATCAGTGAAGAAACTCGTTCGTACCTCATAATAGGAAAAACAGGCCTAAAGATTCAATGTGTGTCTTGGGAGGTCCCATCTATGCGATATCTTCCTGGGACCAGAAAAGGCCCCAGGAAGATCCATCTCTGCACCCCTGAAAGCTTACCACCAAGGAAAATGACTAGGTCCATAGATTTCCTCCCTCAAACCAGCTTACCTCACACATAGATCATTAGCAACTCCGCCCTTACTCACATTATCACAGTCACAAGAGTGGTTAGGGAGAAAAGCACTAACCAGGGGAACTAAAACAGAGGCAATCCAGGCCAAGCTGGGCTGGTGGCAGATATCTGCTCCTTACGCTCGGGTGCATAATGCGACTCACCACAGTGCCTTTTTCACAGACCCTTTTGAACGTTTCTCCACAGAATCCAACAGCTCAAGTTAGTTCATGACGCTTCAAGGTCAACAATCGTCAAGAGAAAAACATGCAATATGTCTTACAATGTTGGATTCCTTACAAACAGGACAAGGAGATAACCATGTAGACAAAACCAGAGCATTTGAAAACATCTGTATTCTACAAACACACCAGTGAATGCTATAAATAAGGTACTATGACATAAAACAAAATGAAAACTAGATGTGAGACTGTTCTCTTCAGTGTACAGACTTCATGGCAGTTGCTGCACACTATCTAGCTACTTAGATCTTTAACTCTCTGTTCTGTTAATACCAAATGAGGCCCAAGTGTGTCAACCTGTTTCCCACAGAAACCAAAAAGTCTACATGCATCTCTTTTCTCCTGTGCCCTTTCACCTTACCTGCTCCCAATTCTCCACCAACGTCCTCCTCTTTCTCTAATTATTCTCCTCTTCATTTTGCTTGGCCTTGCCCCCAAGCATGCAAGACAGAGAGTCCTAGAGGTCCAAGATTCTAGAGTGGCTGTTTGCAAGGCGGAGGAGATTACAGTAACTGCCACACTGTATATACTTCTGTGCAAAGAAAAAGGGACAGTGTTCAGAATGTCTCTCACATATAACAAGAGCTGGAGATGGCAGGATACCTGTGTGGCCCAAGGAACTAGAGCTAGCAAATTATGGGCCAAACAATTGCAACCAAAGGCTGGAAGAGGAAAGGTCTGCAACCAGCTCTGTCTCCTAGCTCTCTGGTATTTGCTGCCAACGGGCAGAGTCTATTTCGTGAAGCATCAAGCACTGAAAAGAAGACTCCTGCTGCTGGAAGTTGACAGGAAGTAACGTCCAATGCAAGATCAAGGCTTGTCCTCGAAGCAATGCCCATAATGGAAGAGAAAAAAAAAAGAGAAAGCGGAAGTGAAATGTTAAGTCGCAAGTCCAACCTGGCCCCCAGCCTAGCCCAGCCCAAGGAAGGTAGGAGTCAAGGAGAAGAAACTAAAAGAGAAGAGCCTTGGACCACAACATTCTCCACAAGGTACACTCAAGAAACTTCACCCTACTCTTGAACCAAGTTACAAAGAGAGCTTCTTAATCCCTACTTTGGCTCCTTAAAAGCTGCTATCAGTTCACTCATTAGACACATATGATTTCAGAACAACTGTAATAGTTCAAACTAGATGGCTCTTTCCTTCCTAAGGATTATTAATTAAAGAAGATCTATATAGCTCTAAGTATATGATACATAAAATAGAATACTCTGTAGAATATAAGTAACTCTTAGTTCAGTGTATTAATGAACGTCTGTAAGAAATGTGGCAATGATTTCCCTAATGGAAGAGCCTGGGGGAGGTAAATCTGTCTTCTAGGATTTCCTCCCCAGAGCTCAGAAACTCAGGTGTTGTTTTAGCTCTCCTACACTCTCTTCACCCAAGCCCGCCTTCCTGTTGGGGATCGGACCTCCCTATTGGCTCTCTCATACCTTTCAACTGCCTGCTTTGTGACATCACTCTCCTACCAAACCTACTACCACTTGGTAGAGTCTTGGGGTTTCCGTGGAGCTGTTTGGACCAGTAACCAGTGACCTCTGTACTGGACACGTGCGCCGTTCAGCTGCAGCCACTCGGACATCCTCTAGTGTTGTCTCCTCATCCCTGGTACCTGCAGTGGATGCTTCCTCTTCTCTGACCATGTCAGGTAAGAAAAGAAACTTTGGAAAGTTTTGCGTTCGATTCTTTTGCCCCTAAATTGAGTAGGAGATTCAAAATAGCATGGAATAATGAGGGAAAGTATTGAACTACACGTCTGGAGACCTAATTTCACTTTTGACTTTGACGTTTACTATCTGTGTGACTTTGGACAAATCACTGGCTGTCTCACAAAGCCTGTTGCTTTCCTTAACTGTTACGTTAGGATACCACGTTGGGTTGATCACTCTGATCCCCTTCTTTTCCAGTATTGAGCCTTAAAGGGTACCCATGTAGAAAACGAAATCAGACACTTCTCAAGAGTGTTTCAACAGAAACATAGAAAAGCCAGGGGACATAGAAAACTAGCAATATATACCAAGATGTTTCATCTCTAATGGTCTCCCTCCACTAGGATTTCGACTAGTTGAAAAGAGAGAATAGGGAGAGAGGATGGAGAGTACTGGGCTCTACAGGGAGGCACAGAGTCGAGCGTAAGGAAGTTTAGGATGGTTTTCATTAGCACAGGCCAACAGGCACCAAGAGATGGGAGAAAATGTAAGAATGAAGAGGGAAAGCATAGAGAAGCTCTCAAGAAAAACGGAGTTTGCAATGGAATGCTGATGGGAACCAAAGATTTTCAATTAAAGCAGAAACAGCACAGAGGGAAACCTGCTCAGAGCAGGGCAAAACCAAGTTGATGGTAGCAAACCCTTACATTAACAGACTAAGAAGGAAAGTAAGGCCAGAACAGGGGATCACCAGGAAAGGCAGCTTATCAGAAAAGTCATACTCCGTTTTCTTTCTTTTATTGCCTCTCTGAATACAGTTGGCCACTTGACAGTTTTGAATATAAACATTTTAGAAATACGTTTTAGAAATGATGCCTCCTATAAACAAGCAACCACAGTGGTTATCTAGGGGGCTGCTTTTCAGTGTTTTATTCTTTCTAATTTTTAAACTAGGTAGACATTTCACCAATTCAACATTTTAAGTGATATCTTCTAAATTGAATCAGAAGGACTATTTTCCTTGGTGTGATATGTAGGTTCTAAGGCAAGGCTGCTTTTCATTTTTACAGTTATTTCCTTCCTAACACAGAGAGCACATTGATCAACAGCCATCGTTCGCTTGTAGAGCTTAGCTACCGAAGAAGAAGAAGAAAAAGTCAAGCCCCACATCTCTAATTCCCCCCCCACTTAGGGAATTCCCTGGCGGTCCAGTGCTTAGGACTCGGTGCTTTCACGGCCAGGGCCACGCGGCGCGGCCAAAGAAACAAAACAAACAAACATCCACGTTTATCGAAAACCATATTGTGGAGTCCTGTGGATTTTCTTACATTTGAAAATCTTTTTTAATTGGATTCTAGGCATGATGGTTTTTTGAGGTTTTGGGATGCCATCTTCTTGGATGCTGAAGATGATTCTAATCTAAGTTCTAGGATAAATCCAAAAACCTTCCTGATACATTTTAAGCTTCCTTTCTGCTTATTATATAAGCTATATTCATTGAAATATATATTTCTCCTAGGCTTAATACCTCTTACTTGCTGGGTAAAAATATGAAGGAGCACAATAATGAAACTCTTTTACACTTATTATTTTGCTGTCTGCTTCGTACCGGTTTTCATTGAAATACTTGTCTATATGTGTTGTGGCTACCTATACATGCACATTTATTGCATTCTGTTGCTTGTTATGCATTTTTTACTGACATACCTTCTCTGTCTGTATGCATTGGCTAGGAATTCATTCACCTCTATCACCTCCATCGTGTCTTCTGGTTAATAGTATTCACTAAAATAGAGTGGGCAAAATTCACTTTCATAATATTGCATGGATAGTACAGAATGCCATTTGTTAGTAAATTCATTAGGCTTCGATACTTGCCACATACCCCAGTTTTCATTAATATCTATGGATTTCTTTTTCGTTAACGTAATATGTTTGTCATGATTTTTCTTTGTCTTTCTAGAACTTATTGTATCTTCCTCCATATAAATCATACGCAATAGATCAGCTTATTCATCTATTAATTATTACTGCTATTATTATTGGTGGTGGTGTTATAACCACTTTACAGATGAGTAATCTGAAGTAATCAGATAACTCTTCCCTTTCCAAAAGCACTTAAGAAATCCACTTTCGGGTAATCATTTTGAGGTAGGATGAGAAACCAGGCTTGAAGAGGGCAAAAATGACTCTTTCAATTCACCAGTTGGACTGAGCTGTACGTCACCTCTAGGTAATAGCGTGGGAACTGCACAAGCAAAGGGAGACACTGAAGACGACAATGGTAACAGCCGTACTGTTTTCTAATGGACAAAAAAAATGCCTATATTATAAGTTCTATTTCTCCTGCTTTCTGGCAGTATCATGCTCAGAGTGGAGTCCTGGCAAGGAAGTCAGGATACTTAGGTTCTGAAACCTGGTAATGATACTAACATAATGAGAGAACTTGAACAAGTCAACCCGACCTCTCTGAGCCTCAGTTTCCTTACTCACGAAATGAGACTGAGAACATCGAAGTTCTCTAAGGGCCTCCTAGTTCTAAAATGCTTCCAGTCTAGGAAATAGCATAGAAGTCAATACGAGTGCAGGCTGAAGGGAAAGACAGGGCAGGGAGAAGGTTGCTTCCAGCCTAGAGAACAATCTCTGAACCACACCACTTGGCTCTTCTGCCCGTCTGTGCCCAAGATGGGAGCACAGGCAGTGAATAGAGAAGAGTGGAAAACTGCTCAGTCCTTACAGCCATCATTAACTGTCTGATTTTGGGTTTCTCAGGAAGTAGTGATAGTAGAGGTGTCCTGATAGCAAGAACCTTCAGATGATGCCGTTCCTCAAACGTAGTGAGAATTTCTCAACCTCCCTGAGTTTTTCATGACCCTCTTGTTCTTACAGAAAATTTCCAACATCCATCTCTACTTGGAACTCTAAATTCTCTGCAGCATTCTCCTCCTGTGGTGAGCAATGCAACTTCCCTAACACGAAGTGTCTGCAACTTCTCCAGAGTCTCTGCCCCTGCCGTCAGTTCGGCATCGGCTACCGGTACCCCTTTCCAGACACTCATGGGTAGTGCCTACCTTTACCAACATTCTAGCACGACTATGTTATCTGGAGTTACTGACCACAGCCAGATCTCCACTTCAGCTGCTTCCTATCCAGGTGTTCTTGAGTGGGACATCACAGCAAGCACTGAAAAGAATTCTTCTTCACTCGGAGACTTTACTCTGGCACTCACTGACCGCCACACAGCTGCCTCCTCCATGTTTCTGGCAGCCCAGGATGATAAAACTTCAGACGCCAAGAACATGGTCCCTCTACATCCATCGCTTTCTGCCAGCCTTGCTCAGGGAACACCATCTCAGATTCCAAATCAGGGGCAGAGCCGCCTGTCACTTCCCTGCCAGGAAGGAAGCCAGGTATATTACTGTAACCAAGGCACACTGGGGTCTTTACTGTATGGAGAACTTGGCTCCTGCCCGCAATCCTACGGCTCGGCGTCATACACAGGAAGTCGGGCCTCTGGGCAACCAGAAATGGGAATGGGACTGAAGGAGATTCAGCCCACAAATATCCGACCACCAGCTTCCACCTCTGCAGTCTGCCACCCTGTGTCTGCTCAACGCATCACAGAAACAAGTTTTCAAGGTGAGTATAACAAACGCCAGAGAAAGTTGAAGAATGAGGTCGGCATTCAAAAATGGGGTCAAATCGACAGCTGGGAAGGGGTGTAGAGGCAGGTAGAATTTAGATCCTGAGCCTTTAATAACCACTACCTTCGCTCAGTGCCCTCTGTTTTTAGACTCTCTATGAGAACACCTAGGGCTTCCCTGGTGGCGCCGTGGTTAAGAATCCGCCTGCCAATGCAATGCGGGGGACACGGGTTCGAGCCCTGGTCTGCGAAGATCCCACATGCCGTGCAGCAACTAAGCGCATGTGCCACAACGACGGAGCCTGCATTCTAGAGCCCGTGAGCCTCAACTACCGAAGCCCACGTGCCTACAGCCCATGCTCCGCAACAAGAGAAGCCACCGCGATGAGAAGCCCGCACACCGCAACCAAGAGTAGCCCCCGCTAGCCGCCAACTAGAGAAAGCCCGTGCACAGCAATGAGAGACCCAGTGCAGCCAAAAAAATAAATACGTAGAATAAATAAGTTCAAACAGTAAATAAATACATAAACATAAATTACAAAAAAAAGAACACCTAATGCAGGTGGGAAGGTGGGAGGGCCACTGTAGAGGTCATCTATGCTACATGTACAAGAACCCCGAGAGCACACCAATCGGTACCACACTTTTCACTGCTGTAGCCGATCATTCCCCCTGTACTGCCACACTGTAGCACTCCCTTCCCTCATCTACTGCTATAGTCTCTTCGGAAGGTGTTTCAGAACTCTTGTTATGAGAGTGCCAGTTGAACTGTCCTCACTTCCTTCATTTATACCAGGATTGAAGACCTTGTGGTCCGAGATCCTGTCCAGAGAGCAAGCAGGCTAAGACTCTGTCTTTGTTGATGTATTTCATCAGAAAGGGCTCTACCCCCTCTCCTAGTTCATGGTGTGACGTGTTCTTGGCCTCTCGGGAAAGTGGGGAGAATGGAAAGGACCCTATATGAGAATGCTAGGCTTTGTAAAACATTTCAGGTTTTTAAAAATAAGACTCATTTTGTATTGGACTTATAACAGTCCTATGAAATACAAAGCGAGCCGAGAATCAGTGACAGGAAAGGCTCACCAGTAAGAATTACAACAGTCACCGCTTACCTCGTAGCATACGGCACTGTCCGTGATCCTTAAGAAGAGTTAGTAGAAATGCCTTGCCCATCTTGCCCCTGAACCCCTTGAAAGGTACATGACTGCTGTGTTGGTGTTTAGGGGGAGCATCTCACTTACCAGGGACTGACTTCTCCCTTGATCCCTTTGTAGGGATGGAGACCTCCCCCCTGGTGATGAAAAATTCCCTGGGATTGCAACCTCCAAGCCAGACGTTTTGTGTGACACAAAGTCAAGAACTCCCCAAGTCCTGCAGTAGCAGAAACAGCCACATACTTGAGAGTAACCCACCATCTGAACTTGGGGACATTTCAGTGACAGCTCCAGTCCAGAGTGCCAGGCGTCTCCTGGCCCTGCCTCCAGCTCCAAGCCAGGGACAAATAGAGAGTAAGCACGTGGATGATATCAAAACCAAGCTTTCAAAGCCTCTGGATGCCTACCAGATCCCAACAGAGAACCAAGATCCTCCACTACTCCCTTTAGGAATCCCTGATATTCACCAGCCGCTGGCCTGCACCGATCCCCTCAGCCAAGAGGAGCAGCCTGGTTCTGAAAATGCTGATCTGGGAGAGAACAGCCGGAGTCGTCAGGACCTAGGGACACTTGAAAATGGGATTGAACCTAGCAGTGGTCTTGCAGACATTACTACACTGGCGGAGGATATTCACCTTCCCC
Source organism: Balaenoptera borealis (assembly GCF_965194805.1). NCBI lineage: Eukaryota > Metazoa > Chordata > Mammalia > Artiodactyla > Balaenopteridae > Balaenoptera > Balaenoptera borealis. The sequence goes on along the minus strand of NW_028123228.1, from coordinate 169,797 downwards.
AGCTCTTTAATCCTTTGAAAGATCTTGATCAATCCCAAGGTCCCAACGTGATCAAAGCTAAAGACACCAGAGCCATTAAGGTGAATCAGGTGCAGGAAAAGCCAAGTGTCATAAAGGTTCCCTCTGATCAACCCAGGAAGAACAAACAGAAAGCCTCTGAGCCTATCAGTGGCGCTCCCAAGGCCAAAATCCAGCCAAAGAATCCAGAGTGCCTGTTAGGGGGAGAAGTGGTTATATGCCACGCTGCAGTCAGTGACAGGGCTCCTGTGAACACGGCCAAGCACTCTCAAGGCAAACCTCAGAAAGCTGCATCCAGAAAGATCAGCAAAACTAAGAGCCACGGGCAGGAAAAGACCAAAAGGACCAGAGGGAGAAACAAGGCTGAAGAGAACAAGCAGTCAGGGAACAAAGTCAAGGCAGAAGAGAAGCCAGCAATCCCCCACACGAAGCGAAAGGAACACCAAACTGAGCTTCTCCAACAGAGCTTTCAAAAGCCTCGAACCTCCCTTGGCGTGCGCATGCTGGAGTCTGTGAAGGTTCTTCATGCGCTGGGGAAGAAGAATGAGACGAAAACTGGGCTCTCTTCCTGTCGGCTCTTGGGAAAGTCAAGCAACCCCAAAGACCCCCAGCCACCCCCAGCTATCCAGCCATGGCGGCATACCCCACGTGAGGGGAAGGGTCCTGAGAAAACGCAAGTCCAAGCCCAGAAACCAGACAGCAGTGCTGAAACAGAGTGTCCATCTCCAGCCCAGTATGAGCGGCCTCCTCCTGGGAAGGTCAAGTTGATACCTCTGCCTTTTTCTGCCTGGGACAAGCCTCAAGCTCGACCCGCTCCTCGGAGGCCACAGTCTCTGGCCTCACATCGGCCTGCTGGGGCTTACCGTGCCCAGCCTGGTTCTACTGACTCAGCTCAACCTGCTGCAGTCAATTCATCCCAGCCAGCTCCTGCCTCTTTGCCAGGCCCCGCCAAACCAGCTCAGCCAACTGTGACCAACCCAACCCAACCGGCTTGGACCAACCATACCCAGCCTCGTGTCCCTCAGTCTGCTGCTCCTAGGCCTGCACCCTCCAAAACTTCATCTGGCGCTCCTCTCCAGCGGGAGCCTGTTCCCCCTGCTGTGAATAAGCGCCAGTCCCCACCCAAGCTCCAAACCCACTTTCTACTCCAAGACTTCAGCAAGCAACGAGTTCCATGGAGGGAACCCAACGTGCCTGAGCCAGTCATGTCAAAGCCCATCGAACAAGAGCAGAGGCCAGAGCGAGAGGCCATGAAGAGGCGGGCTCAACAACAACGGGAGAATGCTGCCAGATACACCTCTTCGGGCAAGCTGCAATTTTTCACCGAGAGGGAAAACGAAATGGAAATTGCCGACTACTACGGATACGTCAAGTGAGAGCTGCTAGGATTCTTGGTGCCACCTTGGCTACCAGCTGTTCTTCCATACACAGGTAAGATAGGTATAGAACTGAATAAGTAAATGGAATACAATTAATAGACGAGTAACAAACCTTTCGAATTTTCAGATGCTGCTAACTGGGGCGTGAGAAAGGAAGGACTGAAAGTTGGATGGGAGAATGAAGGAAAGGGGTAAAAACTGAGCAAAGAGGAAGGAACTTGGCCCAGGGCTAGGAAGGCCAAAAGAGACGTATGGATTTAGGAAAGGAAGCAGGAGCGAGGATGAAATGGCAGAAGTAAAAAGCAGGGTCAGAGGTCTGGGTTGAAAGAACACAATTGGAGTAGAGTTGAAGGTGACAGAAGATGAGTCTAGGTTTACTAGGAGAAATAGAAAAAGTCTCTCGGGGACGCTGGCCTTAAGTCTCACAACCACCAGATAGGTATTTCAGAAAACAAGAGGTTCAGGACACATCTCTGAAAGGTCTGAGTTGCCTTATTCAGGTGTGACTGTAGTGGGGGAATAGGGAAATCTACCAGAGAAGTGGCTAGGGCTCAGAGTTATCCTAGGGGCAGCTGACGACAGGGGCAGAGCCAAGGGAACTGCTGGATCAGGAGGCCCACGAACAAAGCAGGGGCATAGCCGCCTGTCACTTCCCTGCCAGGAAGGAAGCCAGGTATATTACTGTAACCAAGGCACACTGGGGTCTTTACTGTATGGAGAACTTGGCTCCTGCCCGCAATCCTACGGCTCGGCGTCACACACAGGAAGTAGGGCCTCTGGGCAACCAGAAATGGGAATGGGACTGAAGGAGATTCAGCCCACAAATATCCGACCACCAGCTTCCACCTCTGCAGTCTGCCACCCTGTGTCTGCTCAACGCATCACAGAAACAAGTTTTCAAGGTGAGTATACAGACGGCAGAGAAAAGTTGAACAATGAGGTCAGCATTCAAAAATGGGGTCAAATCGACAGCTGGGAAGGGGTGTAGAGACAGGTAGAATTTAGATCCTGAGCCTTTAATAACCACTACCTTCTCTCAGTGCTCTCTGTTTTTAGACTCTATATGAGAACACCTAGGGCTTCCCTGGTGGCGCCTGCCAATGCAGGGGACACGGGTTCGAGCCCTGGTCTGCGAAGATCCCACATGCCGTGCAGCAACTAAGCGCATGTGCCACGACGACGGAGCCTGCATTCTAGAGCCCGTGAGCCTCAACTACCGAAGCCCACGTGCCTACAGCCCATGCTCCGCAACAAGAGAAGCCACCGCGATGAGATGCCCGCACACCGCAACCGAGAGTAGCCCCCGCTAGCCGCCAACTAGAGAAAGCCCGTGCACAGCAATGAGAGACCCAGTGCGGCCAAAAACATAAATACGTAGAATAAATAAGTTCAAACAGTAAATAAATACATAAACATAAATTACAAAAAAAAAGAACACCTAATGCAGGTGGGAAGGTGGGAGGGCCACCGTAGAGGTCATCTATGCTACATGTACAAGAATCCCGAGAGCACACCAATCGGTACCACACTTTTCACTGCTGTAGCCGATCGTTCCCCCTGTACTGCCACACTGTAGCACTCCCTTCCCTCATCTACTGCTATAGTCTCTTCGGAAGGTGTTTCAGAACTCTTGTTATGAGAGTGCCAGTTGAACTGTCCTCACTTCCTTCATTTATACCAGGATTGAAGACCTTGTGGTCCGAGATCCTGTCCAGAGAGCAAGCAGGCTAAGGCTCTGTCTTTGTTGATGTATTTCATCAGAAAGGGCTCTACCCCCTCTCCTAGTTCATGGTGTGAAGTGTTCTTGGCCCCTCGGGAAAGTGGGGAGAATGGAAAGGACCCTATATGAGAATGCTAGGCTCTGTAAAACATTTCAGGTTTTTAAAAATAAGACTCATTTTGTATTGGACTGACAACAGTCCTATGAAATACAAAGAAAGCCGAGAATCAGTGACAGGAAAGGATCACCAGTAAGAACTACAGCAGTCACCGCTTACCTCGTAGCATAGGGCACTGTCCGTGATCCTTAAGAAGAGTTAGTAGAAATGCCTTGCCCATCTTGCCCCTGAACCCCTTGAAAGGTACACGACTGCTGTGTTGGTGTTTAGGGGGAGCATCTCACTTACCAGGGACTGACTTCTCCCTTGATTCCTCTGTAGTGATGGAGACTTCCCCGCTGATGAAAAATTCCCTGGGATTGCAACCTCCAAGCCAGACAGCTTTCCTATGGAATGACAGAGAACTTGTCAAGGTGAAACACCAGTCTGCGGGAGAAAGGGAGGAAGAGAATGATGGAAATCGTTTCTGGGAAACTATTTTTACATTATGTGTTGTTTGTTCCCGGTAAATAAACTGAAATCTTCTTAACAGTACAACAAAATCTAAACCACTAAAGCCAACAATACAGGAGTATAACGTTCGACAAAAATTTCTTTGGCTGCGCAGCATGTGGGATCTTAGCTCCCCAACCAGGGATTGAACCCACGCCTGCTGCATTGGAAGCGCAGAGTCTTCACCACGGGACCACCGGGGAAGTCCCAGGACTATCACTTTTAAAGGAGAAGGTACAAACCCCTCGGTTCTATGAACTGGAGATTTTTAGTAAGAAGTCAATATATTTGTTGTTAGGCACATTTTATGTTAGGCTGTCTCCCTGCACAGGATGCAGGCGCCTTGAGAATGGAAGTCATATCCCTCTATAGTACGTCCCTCTTCTTTCTGCTTTGCAGTTTGCTGCTCCACTTGTTCAACCCCACCTAGTAATAACCTATACTTCCCTTGTTCCTGTTTTCCCATCTGGAAAACAGACAAAAGGCAACCAAACAACGCAAAGGTCTCAACAAATAAGGGATATCCAAAACCAGAGATGGCCAGAACTTCTGTACCCCTGATGAAATAGTCCTCATACAAAACCTGATAATCAAATTCCTTAATGCTAGGAATCACAGTGAAAAATAGTATCTGAACTGACTTCTGTCAGATGAGTGAGAACTAAGGTTAATTCAGTGTATCTGAAGCATAGAAAGTGAGGGCAAAAGTGGCACAAGATGGGGCTAGAGAAGCAGAGAGGATTCTAGACCACGCAGAGTCTTAAAGGCCAACAGTGTGTTTTCTATTCTCAAAACAATGCTTGTGAGCGATGTTTATGAGCAACGTTCCAACTTGCTTTGAAGGTTTCTTGTGTGAAGAGTGGATTGGAAGGAAACAAGATATATGGACACCAGTTAGGACCTAATCGCAACAGACAGGCAAGTTCAGTATTAGGAAGTTGAGGAAGAGCTGGCTGACAGATTCCAAAGAAATTCAGGAGATGAACTGAAGCGGGCTTAATGGGGTAGGAGATGGAGGAAAGGAAGGTCTTAGGGAATTCAAGGGTTTACTGCACACATGAGCAAAGTCTCAAAATTAATCATTTGAACGTACAGAGGCGGATCTCCCAAATGACACCGGTTAGGAAGCAACGGTACGCCCTTTAGAATTCCTAGAGACAACACAAATCAACTGTTTCGATGGAAAATTCGGCGGGACTCTTGATTTCCATGGGAATACAGAGAAAAGAGACACTGATCTGGCTTGCAGGTATATTTAGAAAGTTGTTAGCCGGACATCACCTACTAGTATCATGTAAGTAGGCCGTCCGAAGTAGGAAGCTTAGGGGAAAAACCTGGAGGAAAACTTAAAAGCTTAAGCCACACCTCTACACTACACCACCTTTCACAATTTCTTCTCAGATAAGCATCATCCCCATCAGTGAAGAAACTCGTTCGTACCTCATAATAGGAAAAACAGGCCTAAAGATTCAATGTGTGTCTTGGGAGGTCCCATCTATGCGATATCTTCCTGGGACCAGAAAAGGCCCCAGGAAGATCCATCTCTGCACCCCTGAAAGCTTACCACCAAGGAAAATGACTAGGTCCATAGATTTCCTCCCTCAAACCAGCTTACCTCACACATAGATCATTAGCAACTCCGCCCTTACTCACATTATCACAGTCACAAGAGTGGTTAGGGAGAAAAGCACTAACCAGGGGAACTAAAACAGAGGCAATCCAGGCCAAGCTGGGCTGGTGGCAGATATCTGCTCCTTACGCTCGGGTGCATAATGCGACTCACCACAGTGCCTTTTTCACAGACCCTTTTGAACGTTTCTCCACAGAATCCAACAGCTCAAGTTAGTTCATGACGCTTCAAGGTCAACAATCGTCAAGAGAAAAACATGCAATATGTCTTACAATGTTGGATTCCTTACAAACAGGACAAGGAGATAACCATGTAGACAAAACCAGAGCATTTGAAAACATCTGTATTCTACAAACACACCAGTGAATGCTATAAATAAGGTACTATGACATAAAACAAAATGAAAACTAGATGTGAGACTGTTCTCTTCAGTGTACAGACTTCATGGCAGTTGCTGCACACTATCTAGCTACTTAGATCTTTAACTCTCTGTTCTGTTAATACCAAATGAGGCCCAAGTGTGTCAACCTGTTTCCCACAGAAACCAAAAAGTCTACATGCATCTCTTTTCTCCTGTGCCCTTTCACCTTACCTGCTCCCAATTCTCCACCAACGTCCTCCTCTTTCTCTAATTATTCTCCTCTTCATTTTGCTTGGCCTTGCCCCCAAGCATGCAAGACAGAGAGTCCTAGAGGTCCAAGATTCTAGAGTGGCTGTTTGCAAGGCGGAGGAGATTACAGTAACTGCCACACTGTATATACTTCTGTGCAAAGAAAAAGGGACAGTGTTCAGAATGTCTCTCACATATAACAAGAGCTGGAGATGGCAGGATACCTGTGTGGCCCAAGGAACTAGAGCTAGCAAATTATGGGCCAAACAATTGCAACCAAAGGCTGGAAGAGGAAAGGTCTGCAACCAGCTCTGTCTCCTAGCTCTCTGGTATTTGCTGCCAACGGGCAGAGTCTATTTCGTGAAGCATCAAGCACTGAAAAGAAGACTCCTGCTGCTGGAAGTTGACAGGAAGTAACGTCCAATGCAAGATCAAGGCTTGTCCTCGAAGCAATGCCCATAATGGAAGAGAAAAAAAAAAGAGAAAGCGGAAGTGAAATGTTAAGTCGCAAGTCCAACCTGGCCCCCAGCCTAGCCCAGCCCAAGGAAGGTAGGAGTCAAGGAGAAGAAACTAAAAGAGAAGAGCCTTGGACCACAACATTCTCCACAAGGTACACTCAAGAAACTTCACCCTACTCTTGAACCAAGTTACAAAGAGAGCTTCTTAATCCCTACTTTGGCTCCTTAAAAGCTGCTATCAGTTCACTCATTAGACACATATGATTTCAGAACAACTGTAATAGTTCAAACTAGATGGCTCTTTCCTTCCTAAGGATTATTAATTAAAGAAGATCTATATAGCTCTAAGTATATGATACATAAAATAGAATACTCTGTAGAATATAAGTAACTCTTAGTTCAGTGTATTAATGAACGTCTGTAAGAAATGTGGCAATGATTTCCCTAATGGAAGAGCCTGGGGGAGGTAAATCTGTCTTCTAGGATTTCCTCCCCAGAGCTCAGAAACTCAGGTGTTGTTTTAGCTCTCCTACACTCTCTTCACCCAAGCCCGCCTTCCTGTTGGGGATCGGACCTCCCTATTGGCTCTCTCATACCTTTCAACTGCCTGCTTTGTGACATCACTCTCCTACCAAACCTACTACCACTTGGTAGAGTCTTGGGGTTTCCGTGGAGCTGTTTGGACCAGTAACCAGTGACCTCTGTACTGGACACGTGCGCCGTTCAGCTGCAGCCACTCGGACATCCTCTAGTGTTGTCTCCTCATCCCTGGTACCTGCAGTGGATGCTTCCTCTTCTCTGACCATGTCAGGTAAGAAAAGAAACTTTGGAAAGTTTTGCGTTCGATTCTTTTGCCCCTAAATTGAGTAGGAGATTCAAAATAGCATGGAATAATGAGGGAAAGTATTGAACTACACGTCTGGAGACCTAATTTCACTTTTGACTTTGACGTTTACTATCTGTGTGACTTTGGACAAATCACTGGCTGTCTCACAAAGCCTGTTGCTTTCCTTAACTGTTACGTTAGGATACCACGTTGGGTTGATCACTCTGATCCCCTTCTTTTCCAGTATTGAGCCTTAAAGGGTACCCATGTAGAAAACGAAATCAGACACTTCTCAAGAGTGTTTCAACAGAAACATAGAAAAGCCAGGGGACATAGAAAACTAGCAATATATACCAAGATGTTTCATCTCTAATGGTCTCCCTCCACTAGGATTTCGACTAGTTGAAAAGAGAGAATAGGGAGAGAGGATGGAGAGTACTGGGCTCTACAGGGAGGCACAGAGTCGAGCGTAAGGAAGTTTAGGATGGTTTTCATTAGCACAGGCCAACAGGCACCAAGAGATGGGAGAAAATGTAAGAATGAAGAGGGAAAGCATAGAGGAGCTCTCAAGAAAAACGGAGTTTGCAATGGAATGCTGATGGGAACCAAAGATTTTCAATTAAAGCAGAAACAGCACAGAGGGAAACCTGCTCAGAGCAGGGCAAAACCAAGTTGATGGTAGCAAACCCTTACATTAACAGACTAAGAAGGAAAGTAAGGCCAGAACAGGGGATCACCAGGAAAGGCAGCTTATCAGAAAAGTCATACTCCGTTTTCTTTCTTTTATTGCCTCTCTGAATACAGTTGGCCACTTGACAGTTTTGAATATAAACATTTTAGAAATACGTTTTAGAAATGATGCCTCCTATAAACAAGCAACCACAGTGGTTATCTAGGGGGCTGCTTTTCAGTGTTTTATTCTTTCTAATTTTTAAACTAGGTAGACATTTCACCAATTCAACATTTTAAGTGATATCTTCTAAATTGAATCAGAAGGACTATTTTCCTTGGTGTGATATGTAGGTTCTAAGGCAAGGCTGCTTTTCATTTTTACAGTTATTTCCTTCCTAACACAGAGAGCACATTGATCAACAGCCATCGTTCGCTTGTAGAGCTTAGCTACCGAAGAAGAAGAAGAAAAAGTCAAGCCCCACATCTCTAATTCCCCCCACTTAGGGAATTCCCTGGCGGTCCAGTGCTTAGGACTCGGTGCTTTCACGGCCAGGGCCACGCGGCGCGGCCAAAGAAACAAAACAAACAAACATCCACGTTTATCGAAAACCATATTGTGGAGTCCTGTGGATTTTCTTACATTTGAAAATCTTTTTTAATTGGATTCTAGGCATGATGGTTTTTTGAGGTTTTGGGATGCCATCTTCTTGGATGCTGAAGATGATTCTAATCTAAGTTCTAGGATAAATCCAAAAACCTTCCTGATACATTTTAAGCTTCCTTTCTGCTTATTATATAAGCTATATTCATTGAAATATATATTTCTCCTAGGCTTAATACCTCTTACTTGCTGGGTAAAAATATGAAGGAGCACAATAATGAAACTCTTTTACACTTATTATTTTGCTGTCTGCTTCGTACCGGTTTTCATTGAAATACTTGTCTATATGTGTTGTGGCTACCTATACATGCACATTTATTGCATTCTGTTGCTTGTTATGCATTTTTTACTGACATACCTTCTCTGTCTGTATGCATTGGCTAGGAATTCATTCACCTCTATCACCTCCATCGTGTCTTCTGGTTAATAGTATTCACTAAAATAGAGTGGGCAAAATTCACTTTCATAATATTGCATGGATAGTACAGAATGCCATTTGTTAGTAAATTCATTAGGCTTCGATACTTGCCACATACCCCAGTTTTCATTAATATCTATGGATTTCTTTTTCGTTAACGTAATATGCTTGTCATGATTTTTCTTTGTCTTTCTAGAACTTATTGTATCTTCCTCCATATAAATCATACGCAATAGATCAGCTTATTCATCTATTAATTATTACTGCTATTATTATTGGTGGTGGTGTTATAACCACTTTACAGATGAGTAATCTGAAGTAATCAGATAACTCTTCCCTTTCCAAAAGCACTTAAGAAATCCACTTTCGGGTAATCATTTTGAGGTAGGATGAGAAACCAGGCTTGAAGAGGGCAAAAATGACTCTTTCAATTCACCAGTTGGACTGAGCTGTACGTCACCTCTAGGTAATAGCGTGGGAACTGCACAAGCAAAGGGAGACACTGAAGACGACAATGGTAACAGCCGTACTGTTTTCTAATGGACAAAAAAAATGCCTATATTATAAGTTCTATTTCTCCTGCTTTCTGGCAGTATCATGCTCAGAGTGGAGTCCTGGCAAGGAAGTCAGGATACTTAGGTTCTGAAACCTGGTAATGATACTAACATAATGAGAGAACTTGAACAAGTCAACCCGACCTCTCTGAGCCTCAGTTTCCTTACTCACGAAATGAGACTGAGAACATCGAAGTTCTCTAAGGGCCTCCTAGTTCTAAAATGCTTCCAGTCTAGGAAATAGCATAGAAGTCAATACGAGTGCAGGCTGAAGGGAAAGACAGGGCAGGGAGAAGGTTGCTTCCAGCCTAGAGAACAATCTCTGAACCACACCACTTGGCTCTTCTGCCCGTCTGTGCCCAAGATGGGAGCACAGGCAGTGAATAGAGAAGAGTGGAAAACTGCTCAGTCCTTACAGCCATCATTAACTGTCTGATTTTGGGTTTCTCAGGAAGTAGTGATAGTAGAGGTGTCCTGATAGCAAGAACCTTCAGATGATGCCGTTCCTCAAACGTAGTGAGAATTTCTCAACCTCCCTGAGTTTTTCATGACCCTCTTGTTCTTACAGAAAATTTCCAACATCCATCTCTACTTGGAACTCTAAATTCTCTGCAGCATTCTCCTCCTGTGGTGAGCAATGCAACTTCCCTAACACGAAGTGTCTGCAACTTCTCCAGAGTCTCTGCCCCTGCCGTCAGTTCGGCATCGGCTACCGGTACCCCTTTCCAGACACTCATGGGTAGTGCCTACCTTTACCAACATTCTAGCACGACTATGTTATCTGGAGTTACTGACCACAGCCAGATCTCCACTTCAGCTGCTTCCTATCCAGGTGTTCTTGAGTGGGACATCACAGCAAGCACTGAAAAGAATTCTTCTTCACTCGGAGACTTTACTCTGGCACTCACTGACCGCCACACAGCTGCCTCCTCCATGTTTCTGGCAGCCCAGGATGATAAAACTTCAGACGCCAAGAACATGGTCCCTCTACATCCATCGCTTTCTGCCAGCCTTGCTCAGGGAACACCATCTCAGATTCCAAATCAGGGGCAGAGCCGCCTGTCACTTCCCTGCCAGGAAGGAAGCCAGGTATATTACTGTAACCAAGGCACACTGGGGTCTTTACTGTATGGAGAACTTGGCTCCTGCCCGCAATCCTACGGCTCGGCGTCATACACAGGAAGTCGGGCCTCTGGGCAACCAGAAATGGGAATGGGACTGAAGGAGATTCAGCCCACAAATATCCGACCACCAGCTTCCACCTCTGCAGTCTGCCACCCTGTGTCTGCTCAACGCATCACAGAAACAAGTTTTCAAGGTGAGTATAACAAACGCCAGAGAAAGTTGAAGAATGAGGTCGGCATTCAAAAATGGGGTCAAATCGACAGCTGGGAAGGGGTGTAGAGGCAGGTAGAATTTAGATCCTGAGCCTTTAATAACCACTACCTTCGCTCAGTGCCCTCTGTTTTTAGACTCTCTATGAGAACACCTAGGGCTTCCCTGGTGGCGCCGTGGTTAAGAATCCGCCTGCCAATGCAATGCGGGGGACACGGGTTCGAGCCCTGGTCTGCGAAGATCCCACATGCCGTGCAGCAACTAAGCGCATGTGCCACAACGACGGAGCCTGCATTCTAGAGCCCGTGAGCCTCAACTACCGAAGCCCACGTGCCTACAGCCCATGCTCCGCAACAAGAGAAGCCACCGCGATGAGAAGCCCGCACACCGCAACCAAGAGTAGCCCCCGCTAGCCGCCAACTAGAGAAAGCCCGTGCACAGCAATGAGAGACCCAGTGCAGCCAAAAAAATAAATACGTAGAATAAATAAGTTCAAACAGTAAATAAATACATAAACATAAATTACAAAAAAAAGAACACCTAATGCAGGTGGGAAGGTGGGAGGGCCACTGTAGAGGTCATCTATGCTACATGTACAAGAACCCCGAGAGCACACCAATCGGTACCACACTTTTCACTGCTGTAGCCGATCATTCCCCCTGTACTGCCACACTGTAGCACTCCCTTCCCTCATCTACTGCTATAGTCTCTTCGGAAGGTGTTTCAGAACTCTTGTTATGAGAGTGCCAGTTGAACTGTCCTCACTTCCTTCATTTATACCAGGATTGAAGACCTTGTGGTCCGAGATCCTGTCCAGAGAGCAAGCAGGCTAAGACTCTGTCTTTGTTGATGTATTTCATCAGAAAGGGCTCTACCCCCTCTCCTAGTTCATGGTGTGACGTGTTCTTGGCCTCTCGGGAAAGTGGGGAGAATGGAAAGGACCCTATATGAGAATGCTAGGCTTTGTAAAACATTTCAGGTTTTTAAAAATAAGACTCATTTTGTATTGGACTTATAACAGTCCTATGAAATACAAAGCGAGCCGAGAATCAGTGACAGGAAAGGCTCACCAGTAAGAATTACAACAGTCACCGCTTACCTCGTAGCATACGGCACTGTCCGTGATCCTTAAGAAGAGTTAGTAGAAATGCCTTGCCCATCTTGCCCCTGAACCCCTTGAAAGGTACATGACTGCTGTGTTGGTGTTTAGGGGGAGCATCTCACTTACCAGGGACTGACTTCTCCCTTGATCCCTTTGTAGGGATGGAGACCTCCCCCCTGGTGATGAAAAATTCCCTGGGATTGCAACCTCCAAGCCAGACGTTTTGTGTGACACAAAGTCAAGAACTCCCCAAGTCCTGCAGTAGCAGAAACAGCCACATACTTGAGAGTAACCCACCATCTGAACTTGGGGACATTTCAGTGACAGCTCCAGTCCAGAGTGCCAGGCGTCTCCTGGCCCTGCCTCCAGCTCCAAGCCAGGGACAAATAGAGAGTAAGCACGTGGATGATATCAAAACCAAGCTTTCAAAGCCTCTGGATGCCTACCAGATCCCAACAGAGAACCAAGATCCTCCACTACTCCCTTTAGGAATCCCTGATATTCACCAGCCGCTGGCCTGCACCGATCCCCTCAGCCAAGAGGAGCAGCCTGGTTCTGAAAATGCTGATCTGGGAGAGAACAGCCGGAGTCGTCAGGACCTAGGGACACTTGAAAATGGGATTGAACCTAGCAGTGGTCTTGCAGACATTACTACACTGGCGGAGGATATTCACCTTCCCCAGCTCTTTAATCCTTTGAAAGATCTTGATCAATCCCAAGGTCCCAACGTGATCAAAGCTAAAGACACCAGAGCCATTAAGGTGAATCAGGTGCAGGAAAAGCCAAGTGTCATAAAGGTTCCCTCTGATCAACCCAGGAAGAACAAACAGAAAGCCTCTGAGCCTATCAGTGGCGCTCCCAAGGCCAAAATCCAGCCAAAGAATCCAGAGTGCCTGTTAGGGGGAGAAGTGGTTATATGCCACGCTGCAGTCAGTGACAGGGCTCCTGTGAACACGGCCAAGCACTCTCAAGGCAAACCTCAGAAAGCTGCATCCAGAAAGATCAGCAAAACTAAGAGCCACGGGCAGGAAAAGACCAAAAGGACCAGAGGGAGAAACAAGGCTGAGGAGAACAAGCAGTCAGGGAACAAAGTCAAGGCAGAAGAGAAGCCAGCAATCCCCCACACGAAGCGAAAGGAACACCAAACTGAGCTTCTCCAACAGAGCTTTCAAAAGCCTCGAACCTCCCTTGGCGTGCGCATGCTGGAGTCTGTGAAGGTTCTTCATGCGCTGGGGAAGAAGAATGAGACGAAAACTGGGCTCTCTTCCTGTCGGCTCTTGGGAAAGTCAAGCAACCCCAAAGACCCCCAGCCACCCCCAGCTATCCAGCCATGGCGGCATACCCCACGTGAGGGGAAGGGTCCTGAGAAAACGCAAGTCCAAGCCCAGAAACCAGACAGCAGTGCTGAAACAGAGTGTCCATCTCCAGCCCAGTATGAGCGGCCTCCTCCTGGGAAGGTCAAGTTGATACCTCTGCCTTTTTCTGCCTGGGACAAGCCTCAAGCTCGACCCGCTCCTCGGAGGCCACAGTCTCTGGCCTCACATCGGCCTGCTGGGGCTTACCGTGCCCAGCCTGGTTCTACTGACTCAGCTCAACCTGCTGCAGTCAATTCATCCCAGCCAGCTCCTGCCTCTTTGCCAGGCCCCGCCAAACCAGCTCAGCCAACTGTGACCAACCCAACCCAACCGGCTTGGACCAACCATACCCAGCCTCGTGTCCCTCAGTCTGCTGCTCCTAGGCCTGCACCCTCCAAAACTTCATCTGGCGCTCCTCTCCAGCGGGAGCCTGTTCCCCCTGCTGTGAATAAGCGCCAGTCCCCACCCAAGCTCCAAACCCACTTTCTACTCCAAGACTTCAGCAAGCAACGAGTTCCATGGAGGGAACCCAACGTGCCTGAGCCAGTCATGTCAAAGCCCATCGAACAAGAGCAGAGGCCAGAGCGAGAGGCCATGAAGAGGCGGGCTCAACAACAACGGGAGAATGCTGCCAGATACACCTCTTCGGGCAAGCTGCAATTTTTCACCGAGAGGGAAAACGAAATGGAAATTGCCGACTACTACGGATACGTCAAGTGAGAGCTGCTAGGATTCTTGGTGCCACCTTGGCTACCAGCTGTTCTTCCATACACAGGTAAGATAGGTATAGAACTGAATAAGTAAATGGAATACAATTAATAGACGAGTAACAAACCTTTCGAATTTTCAGATGCTGCTAACTGGGGCGTGAGAAAGGAAGGACTGAAAGTTGGATGGGAGAATGAAGGAAAGGGGTAAAAACTGAGCAAAGAGGAAGGAACTTGGCCCAGGGCTAGGAAGGCCAAAAGAGACGTATGGATTTAGGAAAGGAAGCAGGAGCGAGGATGAAATGGCAGAAGTAAAAAGCAGGGTCAGAGGTCTGGGTTGAAAGAACACAATTGGAGTAGAGTTGAAGGTGACAGAAGATGAGTCTAGGTTTACTAGGAGAAATAGAAAAAGTCTCTCGGGGACGCTGGCCTTAAGTCTCACAACCACCAGATAGGTATTTCAGAAAACAAGAGGTTCAGGACACATCTCTGAAAGGTCTGAGTTGCCTTATTCAGGTGTGACTGTAGTGGGGGAATAGGGAAATCTACCAGAGAAGTGGCTAGGGCTCAGAGTTATCCTAGGGGCAGCTGACGACAGGGGCAGAGCCAAGGGAACTGCTGGATCAGGAGGCCCACGAACAAAGCAGGGGCATAGCCGCCTGTCACTTCCCTGCCAGGAAGGAAGCCAGGTATATTACTATAACCAAGGCACACTGGGGTCTTTACTGTATGGAGAACTTGGCTCCTGCCCGCAATCCTACGGCTCGGCGTCACACACAGGAAGTAGGGCCTCTGGGCAACCAGAAATGGGAATGGGACTGAAGGAGATTCAGCCCACAAATATCCGACCACCAGCTTCCACCTCTGCAGTCTGCCACCCTGTGTCTGCTCAACGCATCACAGAAACAAGTTTTCAAGGTGAGTATACAGACGGCAGAGAAAAGTTGAACAATGAGGTCAGCATTCAAAAATGGGGTCAAATCGACAGCTGGGAAGGGGTGTAGAGACAGGTAGAATTTAGATCCTGAGCCTTTAATAACCACTACCTTCTCTCAGTGCTCTCTGTTTTTAGACTCTATATGAGAACACCTAGGGCTTCCCTGGTGGCGCCTGCCAATGCAGGGGACACGGGTTCGAGCCCTGGTCTGCGAAGATCCCACATGCCGTGCAGCAACTAAGCGCATGTGCCACAACGACGGAGCCTGCATTCTAGAGCCCGTGAGCCTCAACTACCGAAGCCCACGTGCCTACAGCCCATGCTCCGCAACAAGAGAAGCCACCGCGATGAGATGCCCGCACACCGCAACCGAGAGCAGCCCCCGCTAGCCGCCAACTAGAGAAAGCCCGTGCACAGCAATGAGAGACCCAGTGCGGCCAAAAAAATAAATACGTAGAATAAATAAGTTCAAACAGTAAATAAATACATAAACATAAATTACAAAAAAAAAGAACACCTAATGCAGGTGGGAAGGTGCGAGGGCCACTGTAGAGGTCATCTATGCTACATGTACAAGAACCCCGAGAGCACACCAATCGGTACCACACTTTTCACTGCTGTAGCCGATCATTCCCCCTGTACTGCCACACTGTAGCACTCCCTTCCCTCATCTACTGCTATAGTCTCTTTGGAAGGTGTTTCCGAACTCTTGTTATCAGAGTGCCAGTTGAACTGTCCTCACTTCCTTCATTTATACCAGGATTGAAGACCTTGTGGTCCGAGATCCTGTCCAGAGAGCAAGCAGGCTAAGACTCTGTCTTTGTTGATGTATTTCATCAGCAAGGGCTCTACCCCCTCTCCTAGTTCATGGTGTGACGTGTTCTTGGCCTCTCGGGAAAGTGGGGAGAATGGAAAGGACCCTATATGAGAATGCTAGGCTCTGTAAAACATTTCAGGTTTTTAAAAATAAGACTCATTTTGTATTGGACTTACAACAGTCCTATGAAATACAAAGAAAGCCGAGAATCAGTGACAGGAAAGGATCACCAGTAAGAACTACAACAGTCACCGCTTACCTCGTAGCATAGGGCACTGTCCGTGATCCTTAAGAAGAGTTAGTAGAAATGCCTTGCCCATCTTGCCCCTGAACCCCTTGAAAGGTACACGACTGCTGTGTTGGTGTTTAGGGGGAGCATCTCACTTACCAGGGACTGACTTCTCCCTTGATTCCTCTGTAGTGATGGAGACTTCCCCGCTGATGAAAAATTCCCTGGGATTGCAACCTCCAAGCCAGACAGCTTTCCTATGGAATGACAGAGAACCTGTCAAGGTGAAACACCAGTCTGCGGGAGAAAGGGAGGAAGAGAATGATGGAAATCGTTTCTGGGAAACTATTTTTACATTATGTGTTGTTTGTTCCCGGTAAATAAACTGAAATCTTCTTAACAGTACAACAAAATCTAAACCACTAAAGCCAACAATACAGGAGTATAACGTTCGACAAAAATTTCTTTGGCTGCGCAGCATGTGGGATCTTAGCTCCCCAACCAGGGATTGAACCCACGCCTGCTGCATTGGAAGCGCAGAGTCTTCACCACGGGACCACCGGGGAAGTCCCAGGACTATCACTTTTAAAGGAGAAGGTACAAACCCCTCGGTTCTATGAACTGGAGATTTTTAGTAAGAAGTCAATATATTTGTTGTTAGGCACATTTTATGTTAGGCTGTCTCCCTGCACAGGATGCAGGCGCCTTGAGAATGGAAGTCATATCCCTCTATAGTACGTCCCTCTTCTTTCTGCTTTGCAGTTTGCTGCTCCACTTGTTCAACCCCACCTAGTAATAACCTATACTTCCCTTGTTCCTGTTTTCCCATCTGGAAAACAGACAAAAGGCAACCAAACAACGCAAAGGTCTCAACAAATAAGGGATATCCAAAACCAGAGATGGCCAGAACTTCTGTACCCCTGATGAAATAGTCCTCATACAAAACCTGATAATCAAATTCCTTAATGCTAGGAATCACAGTGAAAAATAGTATCTGAACTGACTTCTGTCAGATGAGTGAGAACTAAGGTTAATTCAGTGTATCTGAAGCATAGAAAGTGAGGGCAAAAGTGGCACAAGATGGGGCTAGAGAAGCAGAGAGGATTCTAGACCACGCAGAGTCTTAAAGGCCAACAGTGTGTTTTCTATTCTCAAAACAATGCTTGTGAGCGATGTTTATGAGCAACGTTCCAACTTGCTTTGAAGGTTTCTTGTGTGAAGAGTGGATTGGAAGGAAACAAGATATATGGACACCAGTTAGGACCTAATCGCAACAGACAGGCAAGTTCAGTATTAGGAAGTTGAGGAAGAGCTGGCTGACAGATTCCAAAGAAATTCAGGAGATGAACTGAAGCGGGCTTAATGGGGTAGGAGATGGAGGAAAGGAAGGTCTTAGGGAATTCAAGGGTTTACTGCACACATGAGCAAAGTCTCAAAATTAATCATTTGAACGTACAGAGGCGGATCTCCCAAATGACACCGGTTAGGAAGCAACGGTACGCCCTTTAGAATTCCTAGAGACAACACAAATCAACTGTTTCGATGGAAAATTCGGCGGGACTCTTGATTTCCATGGGAATACAGAGAAAAGAGACACTGATCTGGCTTGCAGGTATATTTAGAAAGTTGTTAGCCGGACATCACCTACTAGTATCATGTAAGTAGGCCGTCCGAAGTAGGAAGCTTAGGGGAAAAACCTGGAGGAAAACTTAAAAGCTTAAGCCACACCTCTACACTACACCACCTTTCACAATTTCTTCTCAGATAAGCATCATCCCCATCAGTGAAGAAACTCGTTCGTACCTCATAATAGGAAAAACAGGCCTAAAGATTCAATGTGTGTCTTGGGAGGTCCCATCTATGCGATATCTTCCTGGGACCAGAAAAGGCCCCAGGAAGATCCATCTCTGCACCCCTGAAAGCTTACCACCAAGGAAAATGACTAGGTCCATAGATTTCCTCCCTCAAACCAGCTTACCTCACACATAGATCATTAGCAACTCCGCCCTTACTCACATTATCACAGTCACAAGAGTGGTTAGGGAGAAAAGCACTAACCAGGGGAACTAAAACAGAGGCAATCCAGGCCAAGCTGGGCTGGTGGCAGATATCTGCTCCTTACGCTCGGGTGCATAATGCGACTCACCACAGTGCCTTTTTCACAGACCCTTTTGAACGTTTCTCCACAGAATCCAACAGCTCAAGTTAGTTCATGACGCTTCAAGGTCAACAATCGTCAAGAGAAAAACATGCAATATGTCTTACAATGTTGGATTCCTTACAAACAGGACAAGGAGATAACCATGTAGACAAAACCAGAGCATTTGAAAACATCTGTATTCTACAAACACACCAGTGAATGCTATAAATAAGGTACTATGACATAAAACAAAATGAAAACTAGATGTGAGACTGTTCTCTTCAGTGTACAGACTTCATGGCAGTTGCTGCACACTATCTAGCTACTTAGATCTTTAACTCTCTGTTCTGTTAATACCAAATGAGGCCCAAGTGTGTCAACCTGTTTCCCACAGAAACCAAAAAGTCTACATGCATCTCTTTTCTCCTGTGCCCTTTCACCTTACCTGCTCCCAATTCTCCACCAACGTCCTCCTCTTTCTCTAATTATTCTCCTCTTCATTTTGCTTGGCCTTGCCCCCAAGCATGCAAGACAGAGAGTCCTAGAGGTCCAAGATTCTAGAGTGGCTGTTTGCAAGGCGGAGGAGATTACAGTAACTGCCACACTGTATATACTTCTGTGCAAAGAAAAAGGGACAGTGTTCAGAATGTCTCTCACATATAACAAGAGCTGGAGATGGCAGGATACCTGTGTGGCCCAAGGAACTAGAGCTAGCAAATTATGGGCCAAACAATTGCAACCAAAGGCTGGAAGAGGAAAGGTCTGCAACCAGCTCTGTCTCCTAGCTCTCTGGTATTTGCTGCCAACGGGCAGAGTCTATTTCGTGAAGCATCAAGCACTGAAAAGAAGACTCCTGCTGCTGGAAGTTGACAGGAAGTAACGTCCAATGCAAGATCAAGGCTTGTCCTCGAAGCAATGCCCATAATGGAAGAGAAAAAAAAAAGAGAAAGCGGAAGTGAAATGTTAAGTCGCAAGTCCAACCTGGCCCCCAGCCTAGCCCAGCCCAAGGAAGGTAGGAGTCAAGGAGAAGAAACTAAAAGAGAAGAGCCTTGGACCACAACATTCTCCACAAGGTACACTCAAGAAACTTCACCCTACTCTTGAACCAAGTTACAAAGAGAGCTTCTTAATCCCTACTTTGGCTCCTTAAAAGCTGCTATCAGTTCACTCATTAGACACATATGATTTCAGAACAACTGTAATAGTTCAAACTAGATGGCTCTTTCCTTCCTAAGGATTATTAATTAAAGAAGATCTATATAGCTCTAAGTATATGATACATAAAATAGAATACTCTGTAGAATATAAGTAACTCTTAGTTCAGTGTATTAATGAACGTCTGTAAGAAATGTGGCAATGATTTCCCTAATGGAAGAGCCTGGGGGAGGTAAATCTGTCTTCTAGGATTTCCTCCCCAGAGCTCAGAAACTCAGGTGTTGTTTTAGCTCTCCTACACTCTCTTCACCCAAGCCCGCCTTCCTGTTGGGGATCGGACCTCCCTATTGGCTCTCTCATACCTTTCAACTGCCTGCTTTGTGACATCACTCTCCTACCAAACCTACTACCACTTGGTAGAGTCTTGGGGTTTCCGTGGAGCTGTTTGGACCAGTAACCAGTGACCTCTGTACTGGACACGTGCGCCGTTCAGCTGCAGCCACTCGGACATCCTCTAGTGTTGTCTCCTCATCCCTGGTACCTGCAGTGGATGCTTCCTCTTCTCTGACCATGTCAGGTAAGAAAAGAAACTTTGGAAAGTTTTGCGTTCGATTCTTTTGCCCCTAAATTGAGTAGGAGATTCAAAATAGCATGGAATAATGAGGGAAAGTATTGAACTACACGTCTGGAGACCTAATTTCACTTTTGACTTTGACGTTTACTATCTGTGTGACTTTGGACAAATCACTGGCTGTCTCACAAAGCCTGTTGCTTTCCTTAACTGTTACGTTAGGATACCACGTTGGGTTGATCACTCTGATCCCCTTCTTTTCCAGTATTGAGCCTTAAAGGGTACCCATGTAGAAAACGAAATCAGACACTTCTCAAGAGTGTTTCAACAGAAACATAGAAAAGCCAGGGGACATAGAAAACTAGCAATATATACCAAGATGTTTCATCTCTAATGGTCTCCCTCCACTAGGATTTCGACTAGTTGAAAAGAGAGAATAGGGAGAGAGGATGGAGAGTACTGGGCTCTACAGGGAGGCACAGAGTCGAGCGTAAGGAAGTTTAGGATGGTTTTCATTAGCACAGGCCAACAGGCACCAAGAGATGGGAGAAAATGTAAGAATGAAGAGGGAAAGCATAGAGAAGCTCTCAAGAAAAACGGAGTTTGCAATGGAATGCTGATGGGAACCAAAGATTTTCAATTAAAGCAGAAACAGCACAGAGGGAAACCTGCTCAGAGCAGGGCAAAACCAAGTTGATGGTAGCAAACCCTTACATTAACAGACTAAGAAGGAAAGTAAGGCCAGAACAGGGGATCACCAGGAAAGGCAGCTTATCAGAAAAGTCATACTCCGTTTTCTTTCTTTTATTGCCTCTCTGAATACAGTTGGCCACTTGACAGTTTTGAATATAAACATTTTAGAAATACGTTTTAGAAATGATGCCTCCTATAAACAAGCAACCACAGTGGTTATCTAGGGGGCTGCTTTTCAGTGTTTTATTCTTTCTAATTTTTAAACTAGGTAGACATTTCACCAATTCAACATTTTAAGTGATATCTTCTAAATTGAATCAGAAGGACTATTTTCCTTGGTGTGATATGTAGGTTCTAAGGCAAGGCTGCTTTTCATTTTTACAGTTATTTCCTTCCTAACACAGAGAGCACATTGATCAACAGCCATCGTTCGCTTGTAGAGCTTAGCTACCGAAGAAGAAGAAGAAAAAGTCAAGCCCCACATCTCTAATTCCCCCCCCCACTTAGGGAATTCCCTGGCGGTCCAGTGCTTAGGACTCGGTGCTTTCACGGCCAGGGCCACGCGGCGCGGCCAAAGAAACAAAACAAACAAACATCCACGTTTATCGAAAACCATATTGTGGAGTCCTGTGGATTTTCTTACATTTGAAAATCTTTTTTAATTGGATTCTAGGCATGATGGTTTTTTGAGGTTTTGGGATGCCATCTTCTTGGATGCTGAAGATGATTCTAATCTAAGTTCTAGGATAAATCCAAAAACCTTCCTGATACATTTTAAGCTTCCTTTCTGCTTATTATATAAGCTATATTCATTGAAATATATATTTCTCCTAGGCTTAATACCTCTTACTTGCTGGGTAAAAATATGAAGGAGCACAATAATGAAACTCTTTTACACTTATTATTTTGCTGTCTGCTTCGTACCGGTTTTCATTGAAATACTTGTCTATATGTGTTGTGGCTACCTATACATGCACATTTATTGCATTCTGTTGCTTGTTATGCATTTTTTACTGACATACCTTCTCTGTCTGTATGCATTGGCTAGGAATTCATTCACCTCTATCACCTCCATCGTGTCTTCTGGTTAATAGTATTCACTAAAATAGAGTGGGCAAAATTCACTTTCATAATATTGCATGGATAGTACAGAATGCCATTTGTTAGTAAATTCATTAGGCTTCGATACTTGCCACATACCCCAGTTTTCATTAATATCTATGGATTTCTTTTTCGTTAACGTAATATGTTTGTCATGATTTTTCTTTGTCTTTCTAGAACTTATTGTATCTTCCTCCATATAAATCATACGCAATAGATCAGCTTATTCATCTATTAATTATTACTGCTATTATTATTGGTGGTGGTGTTATAACCACTTTACAGATGAGTAATCTGAAGTAATCAGATAACTCTTCCCTTTCCAAAAGCACTTAAGAAATCCACTTTCGGGTAATCATTTTGAGGTAGGATGAGAAACCAGGCTTGAAGAGGGCAAAAATGACTCTTTCAATTCACCAGTTGGACTGAGCTGTACGTCACCTCTAGGTAATAGCGTGGGAACTGCACAAGCAAAGGGAGACACTGAAGACGACAATGGTAACAGCCGTACTGTTTTCTAATGGACAAAAAAAATGCCTATATTATAAGTTCTATTTCTCCTGCTTTCTGGCAGTATCATGCTCAGAGTGGAGTCCTGGCAAGGAAGTCAGGATACTTAGGTTCTGAAACCTGGTAATGATACTAACATAATGAGAGAACTTGAACAAGTCAACCCGACCTCTCTGAGCCTCAGTTTCCTTACTCACGAAATGAGACTGAGAACATCGAAGTTCTCTAAGGGCCTCCTAGTTCTAAAATGCTTCCAGTCTAGGAAATAGCATAGAAGTCAATACGAGTGCAGGCTGAAGGGAAAGACAGGGCAGGGAGAAGGTTGCTTCCAGCCTAGAGAACAATCTCTGAACCACACCACTTGGCTCTTCTGCCCGTCTGTGCCCAAGATGGGAGCACAGGCAGTGAATAGAGAAGAGTGGAAAACTGCTCAGTCCTTACAGCCATCATTAACTGTCTGATTTTGGGTTTCTCAGGAAGTAGTGATAGTAGAGGTGTCCTGATAGCAAGAACCTTCAGATGATGCCGTTCCTCAAACGTAGTGAGAATTTCTCAACCTCCCTGAGTTTTTCATGACCCTCTTGTTCTTACAGAAAATTTCCAACATCCATCTCTACTTGGAACTCTAAATTCTCTGCAGCATTCTCCTCCTGTGGTGAGCAATGCAACTTCCCTAACACGAAGTGTCTGCAACTTCTCCAGAGTCTCTGCCCCTGCCGTCAGTTCGGCATCGGCTACCGGTACCCCTTTCCAGACACTCATGGGTAGTGCCTACCTTTACCAACATTCTAGCACGACTATGTTATCTGGAGTTACTGACCACAGCCAGATCTCCACTTCAGCTGCTTCCTATCCAGGTGTTCTTGAGTGGGACATCACAGCAAGCACTGAAAAGAATTCTTCTTCACTCGGAGACTTTACTCTGGCACTCACTGACCGCCACACAGCTGCCTCCTCCATGTTTCTGGCAGCCCAGGATGATAAAACTTCAGACGCCAAGAACATGGTCCCTCTACATCCATCGCTTTCTGCCAGCCTTGCTCAGGGAACACCATCTCAGATTCCAAATCAGGGGCAGAGCCGCCTGTCACTTCCCTGCCAGGAAGGAAGCCAGGTATATTACTGTAACCAAGGCACACTGGGGTCTTTACTGTATGGAGAACTTGGCTCCTGCCCGCAATCCTACGGCTCGGCGTCATACACAGGAAGTCGGGCCTCTGGGCAACCAGAAATGGGAATGGGACTGAAGGAGATTCAGCCCACAAATATCCGACCACCAGCTTCCACCTCTGCAGTCTGCCACCCTGTGTCTGCTCAACGCATCACAGAAACAAGTTTTCAAGGTGAGTATAACAAACGCCAGAGAAAGTTGAAGAATGAGGTCGGCATTCAAAAATGGGGTCAAATCGACAGCTGGGAAGGGGTGTAGAGGCAGGTAGAATTTAGATCCTGAGCCTTTAATAACCACTACCTTCGCTCAGTGCCCTCTGTTTTTAGACTCTCTATGAGAACACCTAGGGCTTCCCTGGTGGCGCCGTGGTTAAGAATCCGCCTGCCAATGCAATGCGGGGGACACGGGTTCGAGCCCTGGTCTGCGAAGATCCCACATGCCGTGCAGCAACTAAGCGCATGTGCCACAACGACGGAGCCTGCATTCTAGAGCCCGTGAGCCTCAACTACCGAAGCCCACGTGCCTACAGCCCATGCTCCGCAACAAGAGAAGCCACCGCGATGAGAAGCCCGCACACCGCAACCAAGAGTAGCCCCCGCTAGCCGCCAACTAGAGAAAGCCCGTGCACAGCAATGAGAGACCCAGTGCAGCCAAAAAAATAAATACGTAGAATAAATAAGTTCAAACAGTAAATAAATACATAAACATAAATTACAAAAAAAAGAACACCTAATGCAGGTGGGAAGGTGGGAGGGCCACTGTAGAGGTCATCTATGCTACATGTACAAGAACCCCGAGAGCACACCAATCGGTACCACACTTTTCACTGCTGTAGCCGATCATTCCCCCTGTACTGCCACACTGTAGCACTCCCTTCCCTCATCTACTGCTATAGTCTCTTCGGAAGGTGTTTCAGAACTCTTGTTATGAGAGTGCCAGTTGAACTGTCCTCACTTCCTTCATTTATACCAGGATTGAAGACCTTGTGGTCCGAGATCCTGTCCAGAGAGCAAGCAGGCTAAGACTCTGTCTTTGTTGATGTATTTCATCAGAAAGGGCTCTACCCCCTCTCCTAGTTCATGGTGTGACGTGTTCTTGGCCTCTCGGGAAAGTGGGGAGAATGGAAAGGACCCTATATGAGAATGCTAGGCTTTGTAAAACATTTCAGGTTTTTAAAAATAAGACTCATTTTGTATTGGACTTATAACAGTCCTATGAAATACAAAGCGAGCCGAGAATCAGTGACAGGAAAGGCTCACCAGTAAGAATTACAACAGTCACCGCTTACCTCGTAGCATACGGCACTGTCCGTGATCCTTAAGAAGAGTTAGTAGAAATGCCTTGCCCATCTTGCCCCTGAACCCCTTGAAAGGTACATGACTGCTGTGTTGGTGTTTAGGGGGAGCATCTCACTTACCAGGGACTGACTTCTCCCTTGATCCCTTTGTAGGGATGGAGACCTCCCCCCTGGTGATGAAAAATTCCCTGGGATTGCAACCTCCAAGCCAGACGTTTTGTGTGACACAAAGTCAAGAACTCCCCAAGTCCTGCAGTAGCAGAAACAGCCACATACTTGAGAGTAACCCACCATCTGAACTTGGGGACATTTCAGTGACAGCTCCAGTCCAGAGTGCCAGGCGTCTCCTGGCCCTGCCTCCAGCTCCAAGCCAGGGACAAATAGAGAGTAAGCACGTGGATGATATCAAAACCAAGCTTTCAAAGCCTCTGGATGCCTACCAGATCCCAACAGAGAACCAAGATCCTCCACTACTCCCTTTAGGAATCCCTGATATTCACCAGCCGCTGGCCTGCACCGATCCCCTCAGCCAAGAGGAGCAGCCTGGTTCTGAAAATGCTGATCTGGGAGAGAACAGCCGGAGTCGTCAGGACCTAGGGACACTTGAAAATGGGATTGAACCTAGCAGTGGTCTTGCAGACATTACTACACTGGCGGAGGATATTCACCTTCCCCAGCTCTTTAATCCTTTGAAAGATCTTGATCAATCCCAAGGTCCCAACGTGATCAAAGCTAAAGACACCAGAGCCATTAAGGTGAATCAGGTGCAGGAAAAGCCAAGTGTCATAAAGGTTCCCTCTGATCAACCCAGGAAGAACAAACAGAAAGCCTCTGAGCCTATCAGTGGCGCTCCCAAGGCCAAAATCCAGCCAAAGAATCCAGAGTGCCTGTTAGGGGGAGAAGTGGTTATATGCCACGCTGCAGTCAGTGACAGGGCTCCTGTGAACACGGCCAAGCACTCTCAAGGCAAACCTCAGAAAGCTGCATCCAGAAAGATCAGCAAAACTAAGAGCCACGGGCAGGAAAAGACCAAAAGGACCAGAGGGAGAAACAAGGCTGAAGAGAACAAGCAGTCAGGGAACAAAGTCAAGGCAGAAGAGAAGCCAGCAATCCCCCACACGAAGCGAAAGGAACACCAAACTGAGCTTCTCCAACAGAGCTTTCAAAAGCCTCGAACCTCCCTTGGCGTGCGCATGCTGGAGTCTGTGAAGGTTCTTCATGCGCTGGGGAAGAAGAATGAGACGAAAACTGGGCTCTCTTCCTGTCGGCTCTTGGGAAAGTCAAGCAACCCCAAAGACCCCCAGCCACCCCCAGCTATCCAGCCATGGCGGCATACCCCACGTGAGGGGAAGGGTCCTGAGAAAACGCAAGTCCAAGCCCAGAAACCAGACAGCAGTGCTGAAACAGAGTGTCCATCTCCAGCCCAGTATGAGCGGCCTCCTCCTGGGAAGGTCAAGTTGATACCTCTGCCTTTTTCTGCCTGGGACAAGCCTCAAGCTCGACCCGCTCCTCGGAGGCCACAGTCTCTGGCCTCACATCGGCCTGCTGGGGCTTACCGTGCCCAGCCTGGTTCTACTGACTCAGCTCAACCTGCTGCAGTCAATTCATCCCAGCCAGCTCCTGCCTCTTTGCCAGGCCCCGCCAAACCAGCTCAGCCAACTGTGACCAACCCAACCCAACCGGCTTGGACCAACCATACCCAGCCTCGTGTCCCTCAGTCTGCTGCTCCTAGGCCTGCACCCTCCAAAACTTCATCTGGCGCTCCTCTCCAGCGGGAGCCTGTTCCCCCTGCTGTGAATAAGCGCCAGTCCCCACCCAAGCTCCAAACCCACTTTCTACTCCAAGACTTCAGCAAGCAACGAGTTCCATGGAGGGAACCCAACGTGCCTGAGCCAGTCATGTCAAAGCCCATCGAACAAGAGCAGAGGCCAGAGCGAGAGGCCATGAAGAGGCGGGCTCAACAACAACGGGAGAATGCTGCCAGATACACCTCTTCGGGCAAGCTGCAATTTTTCACCGAGAGGGAAAACGAAATGGAAATTGCCGACTACTACGGATACGTCAAGTGAGAGCTGCTAGGATTCTTGGTGCCACCTTGGCTACCAGCTGTTCTTCCATACACAGGTAAGATAGGTATAGAACTGAATAAGTAAATGGAATACAATTAATAGACGAGTAACAAACCTTTCGAATTTTCAGATGCTGCTAACTGGGGCGTGAGAAAGGAAGGACTGAAAGTTGGATGGGAGAATGAAGGAAAGGGGTAAAAACTGAGCAAAGAGGAAGGAACTTGGCCCAGGGCTAGGAAGGCCAAAAGAGACGTATGGATTTAGGAAAGGAAGCAGGAGCGAGGATGAAATGGCAGAAGTAAAAAGCAGGGTCAGAGGTCTGGGTTGAAAGAACACAATTGGAGTAGAGTTGAAGGTGACAGAAGATGAGTCTAGGTTTACTAGGAGAAATAGAAAAAGTCTCTCGGGGACGCTGGCCTTAAGTCTCACAACCACCAGATAGGTATTTCAGAAAACAAGAGGTTCAGGACACATCTCTGAAAGGTCTGAGTTGCCTTATTCAGGTGTGACTGTAGTGGGGGAATAGGGAAATCTACCAGAGAAGTGGCTAGGGCTCAGAGTTATCCTAGGGGCAGCTGACGACAGGGGCAGAGCCAAGGGAACTGCTGGATCAGGAGGCCCACGAACAAAGCAGGGGCATAGCCGCCTGTCACTTCCCTGCCAGGAAGGAAGCCAGGTATATTACTGTAACCAAGGCACACTGGGGTCTTTACTGTATGGAGAACTTGGCTCCTGCCCGCAATCCTACGGCTCGGCGTCACACACAGGAAGTAGGGCCTCTGGGCAACCAGAAATGGGAATGGGACTGAAGGAGATTCAGCCCACAAATATCCGACCACCAGCTTCCACCTCTGCAGTCTGCCACCCTGTGTCTGCTCAACGCATCACAGAAACAAGTTTTCAAGGTGAGTATACAGACGGCAGAGAAAAGTTGAACAATGAGGTCAGCATTCAAAAATGGGGTCAAATCGACAGCTGGGAAGGGGTGTAGAGACAGGTAGAATTTAGATCCTGAGCCTTTAATAACCACTACCTTCTCTCAGTGCTCTCTGTTTTTAGACTCTATATGAGAACACCTAGGGCTTCCCTGGTGGCGCCTGCCAATGCAGGGGACACGGGTTCGAGCCCTGGTCTGCGAAGATCCCACATGCCGTGCAGCAACTAAGCGCATGTGCCACGACGACGGAGCCTGCATTCTAGAGCCCGTGAGCCTCAACTACCGAAGCCCACGTGCCTACAGCCCATGCTCCGCAACAAGAGAAGCCACCGCGATGAGATGCCCGCACACCGCAACCGAGAGTAGCCCCCGCTAGCCGCCAACTAGAGAAAGCCCGTGCACAGCAATGAGAGACCCAGTGCGGCCAAAAACATAAATACGTAGAATAAATAAGTTCAAACAGTAAATAAATACATAAACATAAATTACAAAAAAAAAGAACACCTAATGCAGGTGGGAAGGTGGGAGGGCCACCGTAGAGGTCATCTATGCTACATGTACAAGAATCCCGAGAGCACACCAATCGGTACCACACTTTTCACTGCTGTAGCCGATCGTTCCCCCTGTACTGCCACACTGTAGCACTCCCTTCCCTCATCTACTGCTATAGTCTCTTCGGAAGGTGTTTCAGAACTCTTGTTATGAGAGTGCCAGTTGAACTGTCCTCACTTCCTTCATTTATACCAGGATTGAAGACCTTGTGGTCCGAGATCCTGTCCAGAGAGCAAGCAGGCTAAGGCTCTGTCTTTGTTGATGTATTTCATCAGAAAGGGCTCTACCCCCTCTCCTAGTTCATGGTGTGAAGTGTTCTTGGCCCCTCGGGAAAGTGGGGAGAATGGAAAGGACCCTATATGAGAATGCTAGGCTCTGTAAAACATTTCAGGTTTTTAAAAATAAGACTCATTTTGTATTGGACTGACAACAGTCCTATGAAATACAAAGAAAGCCGAGAATCAGTGACAGGAAAGGATCACCAGTAAGAACTACAGCAGTCACCGCTTACCTCGTAGCATAGGGCACTGTCCGTGATCCTTAAGAAGAGTTAGTAGAAATGCCTTGCCCATCTTGCCCCTGAACCCCTTGAAAGGTACACGACTGCTGTGTTGGTGTTTAGGGGGAGCATCTCACTTACCAGGGACTGACTTCTCCCTTGATTCCTCTGTAGTGATGGAGACTTCCCCGCTGATGAAAAATTCCCTGGGATTGCAACCTCCAAGCCAGACAGCTTTCCTATGGAATGACAGAGAACTTGTCAAGGTGAAACACCAGTCTGCGGGAGAAAGGGAGGAAGAGAATGATGGAAATCGTTTCTGGGAAACTATTTTTACATTATGTGTTGTTTGTTCCCGGTAAATAAACTGAAATCTTCTTAACAGTACAACAAAATCTAAACCACTAAAGCCAACAATACAGGAGTATAACGTTCGACAAAAATTTCTTTGGCTGCGCAGCATGTGGGATCTTAGCTCCCCAACCAGGGATTGAACCCACGCCTGCTGCATTGGAAGCGCAGAGTCTTCACCACGGGACCACCGGGGAAGTCCCAGGACTATCACTTTTAAAGGAGAAGGTACAAACCCCTCGGTTCTATGAACTGGAGATTTTTAGTAAGAAGTCAATATATTTGTTGTTAGGCACATTTTATGTTAGGCTGTCTCCCTGCACAGGATGCAGGCGCCTTGAGAATGGAAGTCATATCCCTCTATAGTACGTCCCTCTTCTTTCTGCTTTGCAGTTTGCTGCTCCACTTGTTCAACCCCACCTAGTAATAACCTATACTTCCCTTGTTCCTGTTTTCCCATCTGGAAAACAGACAAAAGGCAACCAAACAACGCAAAGGTCTCAACAAATAAGGGATATCCAAAACCAGAGATGGCCAGAACTTCTGTACCCCTGATGAAATAGTCCTCATACAAAACCTGATAATCAAATTCCTTAATGCTAGGAATCACAGTGAAAAATAGTATCTGAACTGACTTCTGTCAGATGAGTGAGAACTAAGGTTAATTCAGTGTATCTGAAGCATAGAAAGTGAGGGCAAAAGTGGCACAAGATGGGGCTAGAGAAGCAGAGAGGATTCTAGACCACGCAGAGTCTTAAAGGCCAACAGTGTGTTTTCTATTCTCAAAACAATGCTTGTGAGCGATGTTTATGAGCAACGTTCCAACTTGCTTTGAAGGTTTCTTGTGTGAAGAGTGGATTGGAAGGAAACAAGATATATGGACACCAGTTAGGACCTAATCGCAACAGACAGGCAAGTTCAGTATTAGGAAGTTGAGGAAGAGCTGGCTGACAGATTCCAAAGAAATTCAGGAGATGAACTGAAGCGGGCTTAATGGGGTAGGAGATGGAGGAAAGGAAGGTCTTAGGGAATTCAAGGGTTTACTGCACACATGAGCAAAGTCTCAAAATTAATCATTTGAACGTACAGAGGCGGATCTCCCAAATGACACCGGTTAGGAAGCAACGGTACGCCCTTTAGAATTCCTAGAGACAACACAAATCAACTGTTTCGATGGAAAATTCGGCGGGACTCTTGATTTCCATGGGAATACAGAGAAAAGAGACACTGATCTGGCTTGCAGGTATATTTAGAAAGTTGTTAGCCGGACATCACCTACTAGTATCATGTAAGTAGGCCGTCCGAAGTAGGAAGCTTAGGGGAAAAACCTGGAGGAAAACTTAAAAGCTTAAGCCACACCTCTACACTACACCACCTTTCACAATTTCTTCTCAGATAAGCATCATCCCCATCAGTGAAGAAACTCGTTCGTACCTCATAATAGGAAAAACAGGCCTAAAGATTCAATGTGTGTCTTGGGAGGTCCCATCTATGCGATATCTTCCTGGGACCAGAAAAGGCCCCAGGAAGATCCATCTCTGCACCCCTGAAAGCTTACCACCAAGGAAAATGACTAGGTCCATAGATTTCCTCCCTCAAACCAGCTTACCTCACACATAGATCATTAGCAACTCCGCCCTTACTCACATTATCACAGTCACAAGAGTGGTTAGGGAGAAAAGCACTAACCAGGGGAACTAAAACAGAGGCAATCCAGGCCAAGCTGGGCTGGTGGCAGATATCTGCTCCTTACGCTCGGGTGCATAATGCGACTCACCACAGTGCCTTTTTCACAGACCCTTTTGAACGTTTCTCCACAGAATCCAACAGCTCAAGTTAGTTCATGACGCTTCAAGGTCAACAATCGTCAAGAGAAAAACATGCAATATGTCTTACAATGTTGGATTCCTTACAAACAGGACAAGGAGATAACCATGTAGACAAAACCAGAGCATTTGAAAACATCTGTATTCTACAAACACACCAGTGAATGCTATAAATAAGGTACTATGACATAAAACAAAATGAAAACTAGATGTGAGACTGTTCTCTTCAGTGTACAGACTTCATGGCAGTTGCTGCACACTATCTAGCTACTTAGATCTTTAACTCTCTGTTCTGTTAATACCAAATGAGGCCCAAGTGTGTCAACCTGTTTCCCACAGAAACCAAAAAGTCTACATGCATCTCTTTTCTCCTGTGCCCTTTCACCTTACCTGCTCCCAATTCTCCACCAACGTCCTCCTCTTTCTCTAATTATTCTCCTCTTCATTTTGCTTGGCCTTGCCCCCAAGCATGCAAGACAGAGAGTCCTAGAGGTCCAAGATTCTAGAGTGGCTGTTTGCAAGGCGGAGGAGATTACAGTAACTGCCACACTGTATATACTTCTGTGCAAAGAAAAAGGGACAGTGTTCAGAATGTCTCTCACATATAACAAGAGCTGGAGATGGCAGGATACCTGTGTGGCCCAAGGAACTAGAGCTAGCAAATTATGGGCCAAACAATTGCAACCAAAGGCTGGAAGAGGAAAGGTCTGCAACCAGCTCTGTCTCCTAGCTCTCTGGTATTTGCTGCCAACGGGCAGAGTCTATTTCGTGAAGCATCAAGCACTGAAAAGAAGACTCCTGCTGCTGGAAGTTGACAGGAAGTAACGTCCAATGCAAGATCAAGGCTTGTCCTCGAAGCAATGCCCATAATGGAAGAGAAAAAAAAAAGAGAAAGCGGAAGTGAAATGTTAAGTCGCAAGTCCAACCTGGCCCCCAGCCTAGCCCAGCCCAAGGAAGGTAGGAGTCAAGGAGAAGAAACTAAAAGAGAAGAGCCTTGGACCACAACATTCTCCACAAGGTACACTCAAGAAACTTCACCCTACTCTTGAACCAAGTTACAAAGAGAGCTTCTTAATCCCTACTTTGGCTCCTTAAAAGCTGCTATCAGTTCACTCATTAGACACATATGATTTCAGAACAACTGTAATAGTTCAAACTAGATGGCTCTTTCCTTCCTAAGGATTATTAATTAAAGAAGATCTATATAGCTCTAAGTATATGATACATAAAATAGAATACTCTGTAGAATATAAGTAACTCTTAGTTCAGTGTATTAATGAACGTCTGTAAGAAATGTGGCAATGATTTCCCTAATGGAAGAGCCTGGGGGAGGTAAATCTGTCTTCTAGGATTTCCTCCCCAGAGCTCAGAAACTCAGGTGTTGTTTTAGCTCTCCTACACTCTCTTCACCCAAGCCCGCCTTCCTGTTGGGGATCGGACCTCCCTATTGGCTCTCTCATACCTTTCAACTGCCTGCTTTGTGACATCACTCTCCTACCAAACCTACTACCACTTGGTAGAGTCTTGGGGTTTCCGTGGAGCTGTTTGGACCAGTAACCAGTGACCTCTGTACTGGACACGTGCGCCGTTCAGCTGCAGCCACTCGGACATCCTCTAGTGTTGTCTCCTCATCCCTGGTACCTGCAGTGGATGCTTCCTCTTCTCTGACCATGTCAGGTAAGAAAAGAAACTTTGGAAAGTTTTGCGTTCGATTCTTTTGCCCCTAAATTGAGTAGGAGATTCAAAATAGCATGGAATAATGAGGGAAAGTATTGAACTACACGTCTGGAGACCTAATTTCACTTTTGACTTTGACGTTTACTATCTGTGTGACTTTGGACAAATCACTGGCTGTCTCACAAAGCCTGTTGCTTTCCTTAACTGTTACGTTAGGATACCACGTTGGGTTGATCACTCTGATCCCCTTCTTTTCCAGTATTGAGCCTTAAAGGGTACCCATGTAGAAAACGAAATCAGACACTTCTCAAGAGTGTTTCAACAGAAACATAGAAAAGCCAGGGGACATAGAAAACTAGCAATATATACCAAGATGTTTCATCTCTAATGGTCTCCCTCCACTAGGATTTCGACTAGTTGAAAAGAGAGAATAGGGAGAGAGGATGGAGAGTACTGGGCTCTACAGGGAGGCACAGAGTCGAGCGTAAGGAAGTTTAGGATGGTTTTCATTAGCACAGGCCAACAGGCACCAAGAGATGGGAGAAAATGTAAGAATGAAGAGGGAAAGCATAGAGGAGCTCTCAAGAAAAACGGAGTTTGCAATGGAATGCTGATGGGAACCAAAGATTTTCAATTAAAGCAGAAACAGCACAGAGGGAAACCTGCTCAGAGCAGGGCAAAACCAAGTTGATGGTAGCAAACCCTTACATTAACAGACTAAGAAGGAAAGTAAGGCCAGAACAGGGGATCACCAGGAAAGGCAGCTTATCAGAAAAGTCATACTCCGTTTTCTTTCTTTTATTGCCTCTCTGAATACAGTTGGCCACTTGACAGTTTTGAATATAAACATTTTAGAAATACGTTTTAGAAATGATGCCTCCTATAAACAAGCAACCACAGTGGTTATCTAGGGGGCTGCTTTTCAGTGTTTTATTCTTTCTAATTTTTAAACTAGGTAGACATTTCACCAATTCAACATTTTAAGTGATATCTTCTAAATTGAATCAGAAGGACTATTTTCCTTGGTGTGATATGTAGGTTCTAAGGCAAGGCTGCTTTTCATTTTTACAGTTATTTCCTTCCTAACACAGAGAGCACATTGATCAACAGCCATCGTTCGCTTGTAGAGCTTAGCTACCGAAGAAGAAGAAGAAAAAGTCAAGCCCCACATCTCTAATTCCCCCCACTTAGGGAATTCCCTGGCGGTCCAGTGCTTAGGACTCGGTGCTTTCACGGCCAGGGCCACGCGGCGCGGCCAAAGAAACAAAACAAACAAACATCCACGTTTATCGAAAACCATATTGTGGAGTCCTGTGGATTTTCTTACATTTGAAAATCTTTTTTAATTGGATTCTAGGCATGATGGTTTTTTGAGGTTTTGGGATGCCATCTTCTTGGATGCTGAAGATGATTCTAATCTAAGTTCTAGGATAAATCCAAAAACCTTCCTGATACATTTTAAGCTTCCTTTCTGCTTATTATATAAGCTATATTCATTGAAATATATATTTCTCCTAGGCTTAATACCTCTTACTTGCTGGGTAAAAATATGAAGGAGCACAATAATGAAACTCTTTTACACTTATTATTTTGCTGTCTGCTTCGTACCGGTTTTCATTGAAATACTTGTCTATATGTGTTGTGGCTACCTATACATGCACATTTATTGCATTCTGTTGCTTGTTATGCATTTTTTACTGACATACCTTCTCTGTCTGTATGCATTGGCTAGGAATTCATTCACCTCTATCACCTCCATCGTGTCTTCTGGTTAATAGTATTCACTAAAATAGAGTGGGCAAAATTCACTTTCATAATATTGCATGGATAGTACAGAATGCCATTTGTTAGTAAATTCATTAGGCTTCGATACTTGCCACATACCCCAGTTTTCATTAATATCTATGGATTTCTTTTTCGTTAACGTAATATGCTTGTCATGATTTTTCTTTGTCTTTCTAGAACTTATTGTATCTTCCTCCATATAAATCATACGCAATAGATCAGCTTATTCATCTATTAATTATTACTGCTATTATTATTGGTGGTGGTGTTATAACCACTTTACAGATGAGTAATCTGAAGTAATCAGATAACTCTTCCCTTTCCAAAAGCACTTAAGAAATCCACTTTCGGGTAATCATTTTGAGGTAGGATGAGAAACCAGGCTTGAAGAGGGCAAAAATGACTCTTTCAATTCACCAGTTGGACTGAGCTGTACGTCACCTCTAGGTAATAGCGTGGGAACTGCACAAGCAAAGGGAGACACTGAAGACGACAATGGTAACAGCCGTACTGTTTTCTAATGGACAAAAAAAATGCCTATATTATAAGTTCTATTTCTCCTGCTTTCTGGCAGTATCATGCTCAGAGTGGAGTCCTGGCAAGGAAGTCAGGATACTTAGGTTCTGAAACCTGGTAATGATACTAACATAATGAGAGAACTTGAACAAGTCAACCCGACCTCTCTGAGCCTCAGTTTCCTTACTCACGAAATGAGACTGAGAACATCGAAGTTCTCTAAGGGCCTCCTAGTTCTAAAATGCTTCCAGTCTAGGAAATAGCATAGAAGTCAATACGAGTGCAGGCTGAAGGGAAAGACAGGGCAGGGAGAAGGTTGCTTCCAGCCTAGAGAACAATCTCTGAACCACACCACTTGGCTCTTCTGCCCGTCTGTGCCCAAGATGGGAGCACAGGCAGTGAATAGAGAAGAGTGGAAAACTGCTCAGTCCTTACAGCCATCATTAACTGTCTGATTTTGGGTTTCTCAGGAAGTAGTGATAGTAGAGGTGTCCTGATAGCAAGAACCTTCAGATGATGCCGTTCCTCAAACGTAGTGAGAATTTCTCAACCTCCCTGAGTTTTTCATGACCCTCTTGTTCTTACAGAAAATTTCCAACATCCATCTCTACTTGGAACTCTAAATTCTCTGCAGCATTCTCCTCCTGTGGTGAGCAATGCAACTTCCCTAACACGAAGTGTCTGCAACTTCTCCAGAGTCTCTGCCCCTGCCGTCAGTTCGGCATCGGCTACCGGTACCCCTTTCCAGACACTCATGGGTAGTGCCTACCTTTACCAACATTCTAGCACGACTATGTTATCTGGAGTTACTGACCACAGCCAGATCTCCACTTCAGCTGCTTCCTATCCAGGTGTTCTTGAGTGGGACATCACAGCAAGCACTGAAAAGAATTCTTCTTCACTCGGAGACTTTACTCTGGCACTCACTGACCGCCACACAGCTGCCTCCTCCATGTTTCTGGCAGCCCAGGATGATAAAACTTCAGACGCCAAGAACATGGTCCCTCTACATCCATCGCTTTCTGCCAGCCTTGCTCAGGGAACACCATCTCAGATTCCAAATCAGGGGCAGAGCCGCCTGTCACTTCCCTGCCAGGAAGGAAGCCAGGTATATTACTGTAACCAAGGCACACTGGGGTCTTTACTGTATGGAGAACTTGGCTCCTGCCCGCAATCCTACGGCTCGGCGTCATACACAGGAAGTCGGGCCTCTGGGCAACCAGAAATGGGAATGGGACTGAAGGAGATTCAGCCCACAAATATCCGACCACCAGCTTCCACCTCTGCAGTCTGCCACCCTGTGTCTGCTCAACGCATCACAGAAACAAGTTTTCAAGGTGAGTATAACAAACGCCAGAGAAAGTTGAAGAATGAGGTCGGCATTCAAAAATGGGGTCAAATCGACAGCTGGGAAGGGGTGTAGAGGCAGGTAGAATTTAGATCCTGAGCCTTTAATAACCACTACCTTCGCTCAGTGCCCTCTGTTTTTAGACTCTATATGAGAACACCTAGGGCTTCCCTGGTGGCGCCGTGGTTAAGAATCCGCCTGCCAATGCAATGCGGGGGACACGGGTTCGAGCCCTGGTCTGCGAAGATCCCACATGCCGTGCAGCAACTAAGCGCATGTGCCACAACGACGGAGCCTGCATTCTAGAGCCCGTGAGCCTCAACTACCGAAGCCCACGTGCCTACAGCCCATGCTCCGCAACAAGAGAAGCCACCGCGATGAGAAGCCCGCACACCGCAACCAAGAGTAGCCCCCGCTAGCCGCCAACTAGAGAAAGCCCGTGCACAGCAATGAGAGACCCAGTGCAGCCAAAAAAATAAATACGTAGAATAAATAAGTTCAAACAGTAAATAAATACATAAACATAAATTACAAAAAAAAGAACACCTAATGCAGGTGGGAAGGTGGGAGGGCCACTGTAGAGGTCATCTATGCTACATGTACAAGAACCCCGAGAGCACACCAATCGGTACCACACTTTTCACTGCTGTAGCCGATCATTCCCCCTGTACTGCCACACTGTAGCACTCCCTTCCCTCATCTACTGCTATAGTCTCTTCGGAAGGTGTTTCAGAACTCTTGTTATGAGAGTGCCAGTTGAACTGTCCTCACTTCCTTCATTTATACCAGGATTGAAGACCTTGTGGTCCGAGATCCTGTCCAGAGAGCAAGCAGGCTAAGACTCTGTCTTTGTTGATGTATTTCATCAGAAAGGGCTCTACCCCCTCTCCTAGTTCATGGTGTGACGTGTTCTTGGCCTCTCGGGAAAGTGGGGAGAATGGAAAGGACCCTATATGAGAATGCTAGGCTTTGTAAAACATTTCAGGTTTTTAAAAATAAGACTCATTTTGTATTGGACTTATAACAGTCCTATGAAATACAAAGCGAGCCGAGAATCAGTGACAGGAAAGGCTCACCAGTAAGAATTACAACAGTCACCGCTTACCTCGTAGCATACGGCACTGTCCGTGATCCTTAAGAAGAGTTAGTAGAAATGCCTTGCCCATCTTGCCCCTGAACCCCTTGAAAGGTACATGACTGCTGTGTTGGTGTTTAGGGGGAGCATCTCACTTACCAGGGACTGACTTCTCCCTTGATCCCTTTGTAGGGATGGAGACCTCCCCCCTGGTGATGAAAAATTCCCTGGGATTGCAACCTCCAAGCCAGACGTTTTGTGTGACACAAAGTCAAGAACTCCCCAAGTCCTGCAGTAGCAGAAACAGCCACATACTTGAGAGTAACCCACCATCTGAACTTGGGGACATTTCAGTGACAGCTCCAGTCCAGAGTGCCAGGCGTCTCCTGGCCCTGCCTCCAGCTCCAAGCCAGGGACAAATAGAGAGTAAGCACGTGGATGATATCAAAACCAAGCTTTCAAAGCCTCTGGATGCCTACCAGATCCCAACAGAGAACCAAGATCCTCCACTACTCCCTTTAGGAATCCCTGATATTCACCAGCCGCTGGCCTGCACCGATCCCCTCAGCCAAGAGGAGCAGCCTGGTTCTGAAAATGCTGATCTGGGAGAGAACAGCCGGAGTCGTCAGGACCTAGGGACACTTGAAAATGGGATTGAACCTAGCAGTGGTCTTGCAGACATTACTACACTGGCGGAGGATATTCACCTTCCCCAGCTCTTTAATCCTTTGAAAGATCTTGATCAATCCCAAGGTCCCAACGTGATCAAAGCTAAAGACACCAGAGCCATTAAGGTGAATCAGGTGCAGGAAAAGCCAAGTGTCATAAAGGTTCCCTCTGATCAACCCAGGAAGAACAAACAGAAAGCCTCTGAGCCTATCAGTGGCGCTCCCAAGGCCAAAATCCAGCCAAAGAATCCAGAGTGCCTGTTAGGGGGAGAAGTGGTTATATGCCACGCTGCAGTCAGTGACAGGGCTCCTGTGAACACGGCCAAGCACTCTCAAGGCAAACCTCAGAAAGCTGCATCCAGAAAGATCAGCAAAACTAAGAGCCACGGGCAGGAAAAGACCAAAAGGACCAGAGGGAGAAACAAGGCTGAGGAGAACAAGCAGTCAGGGAACAAAGTCAAGGCAGAAGAGAAGCCAGCAATCCCCCACACGAAGCGAAAGGAACACCAAACTGAGCTTCTCCAACAGAGCTTTCAAAAGCCTCGAACCTCCCTTGGCGTGCGCATGCTGGAGTCTGTGAAGGTTCTTCATGCGCTGGGGAAGAAGAATGAGACGAAAACTGGGCTCTCTTCCTGTCGGCTCTTGGGAAAGTCAAGCAACCCCAAAGACCCCCAGCCACCCCCAGCTATCCAGCCATGGCGGCATACCCCACGTGAGGGGAAGGGTCCTGAGAAAACGCAAGTCCAAGCCCAGAAACCAGACAGCAGTGCTGAAACAGAGTGTCCATCTCCAGCCCAGTATGAGCGGCCTCCTCCTGGGAAGGTCAAGTTGATACCTCTGCCTTTTTCTGCCTGGGACAAGCCTCAAGCTCGACCCGCTCCTCGGAGGCCACAGTCTCTGGCCTCACATCGGCCTGCTGGGGCTTACCGTGCCCAGCCTGATTCTACTGACTCAGCTCAACCTGCTGCAGTCAATTCATCCCAGCCAGCTCCTGCCTCTTTGCCAGGCCCCGCCAAACCAGCTCAGCCAACTGTGACCAACCCAACCCAACCGGCTTGGACCAACCATACCCAGCCTCGTGTCCCTCAGTCTGCTGCTCCTAGGCCTGCACCCTCCAAAACTTCATCTGGCGCTCCTCTCCAGCGGGAGCCTGTTCCCCCTGCTGTGAATAAGCGCCAGTCCCCACCCAAGCTCCAAACCCACTTTCTACTCCAAGACTTCAGCAAGCAACGAGTTCCATGGAGGGAACCCAACGTGCCTGAGCCAGTCATGTCAAAGCCCATCGAACAAGAGCAGAGGCCAGAGCGAGAGGCCATGAAGAGGCGGGCTCAACAACAACGGGAGAATGCTGCCAGATACACCTCTTCGGGCAAGCTGCAATTTTTCACCGAGAGGGAAAACGAAATGGAAATTGCCGACTACTACGGATACGTCAAGTGAGAGCTGCTAGGATTCTTGGTGCCACCTTGGCTACCAGCTGTTCTTCCATACACAGGTAAGATAGGTATAGAACTGAATAAGTAAATGGAATACAATTAATAGACGAGTAACAAACCTTTCGAATTTTCAGATGCTGCTAACTGGGGCGTGAGAAAGGAAGGACTGAAAGTTGGATGGGAGAATGAAGGAAAGGGGTAAAAACTGAGCAAAGAGGAAGGAACTTGGCCCAGGGCTAGGAAGGCCAAAAGAGACGTATGGATTTAGGAAAGGAAGCAGGAGCGAGGATGAAATGGCAGAAGTAAAAAGCAGGGTCAGAGGTCTGGGTTGAAAGAACACAATTGGAGTAGAGTTGAAGGTGACAGAAGATGAGTCTAGGTTTACTAGGAGAAATAGAAAAAGTCTCTCGGGGACGCTGGCCTTAAGTCTCACAACCACCAGATAGGTATTTCAGAAAACAAGAGGTTCAGGACACATCTCTGAAAGGTCTGAGTTGCCTTATTCAGGTGTGACTGTAGTGGGGGAATAGGGAAATCTACCAGAGAAGTGGCTAGGGCTCAGAGTTATCCTAGGGGCAGCTGACGACAGGGGCAGAGCCAAGGGAACTGCTGGATCAGGAGGCCCACGAACAAAGCAGGGGCATAGCCGCCTGTCACTTCCCTGCCAGGAAGGAAGCCAGGTATATTACTATAACCAAGGCACACTGGGGTCTTTACTGTATGGAGAACTTGGCTCCTGCCCGCAATCCTACGGCTCGGCGTCACACACAGGAAGTAGGGCCTCTGGGCAACCAGAAATGGGAATGGGACTGAAGGAGATTCAGCCCACAAATATCCGACCACCAGCTTCCACCTCTGCAGTCTGCCACCCTGTGTCTGCTCAACGCATCACAGAAACAAGTTTTCAAGGTGAGTATACAGACGGCAGAGAAAAGTTGAACAATGAGGTC
This sequence comes from Balaenoptera borealis, assembly GCF_965194805.1. Classification (NCBI taxonomy): domain Eukaryota; kingdom Metazoa; phylum Chordata; class Mammalia; order Artiodactyla; family Balaenopteridae; genus Balaenoptera; species Balaenoptera borealis. The sequence continues at coordinate 129,432 of NW_028123228.1, read as the reverse complement.
AGCATTCAAAAATGGGGTCAAATCGACAGCTGGGAAGGGGTGTAGAGACAGGTAGAATTTAGATCCTGAGCCTTTAATAACCACTACCTTCTCTCAGTGCTCTCTGTTTTTAGACTCTATATGAGAACACCTAGGGCTTCCCTGGTGGCGCCTGCCAATGCAGGGGACACGGGTTCGAGCCCTGGTCTGCGAAGATCCCACATGCCGTGCAGCAACTAAGCGCATGTGCCACAACGACGGAGCCTGCATTCTAGAGCCCGTGAGCCTCAACTACCGAAGCCCACGTGCCTACAGCCCATGCTCCGCAACAAGAGAAGCCACCGCGATGAGATGCCCGCACACCGCAACCGAGAGCAGCCCCCGCTAGCCGCCAACTAGAGAAAGCCCGTGCACAGCAATGAGAGACCCAGTGCGGCCAAAAAAATAAATACGTAGAATAAATAAGTTCAAACAGTAAATAAATACATAAACATAAATTACAAAAAAAAAGAACACCTAATGCAGGTGGGAAGGTGCGAGGGCCACTGTAGAGGTCATCTATGCTACATGTACAAGAACCCCGAGAGCACACCAATCGGTACCACACTTTTCACTGCTGTAGCCGATCATTCCCCCTGTACTGCCACACTGTAGCACTCCCTTCCCTCATCTACTGCTATAGTCTCTTTGGAAGGTGTTTCCGAACTCTTGTTATCAGAGTGCCAGTTGAACTGTCCTCACTTCCTTCATTTATACCAGGATTGAAGACCTTGTGGTCCGAGATCCTGTCCAGAGAGCAAGCAGGCTAAGACTCTGTCTTTGTTGATGTATTTCATCAGCAAGGGCTCTACCCCCTCTCCTAGTTCATGGTGTGACGTGTTCTTGGCCTCTCGGGAAAGTGGGGAGAATGGAAAGGACCCTATATGAGAATGCTAGGCTTTGTAAAACATTTCAGGTTTTTAAAAATAAGACTCATTTTGTATTGGACTTACAACAGTCCTATGAAATACAAAGAAAGCCGAGAATCAGTGACAGGAAAGGATCACCAGTAAGAACTACAACAGTCACCGCTTACCTCGTAGCATAGGGCACTGTCCGTGATCCTTAAGAAGAGTTAGTAGAAATGCCTTGCCCATCTTGCCCCTGAACCCCTTGAAAGGTACACGACTGCTGTGTTGGTGTTTAGGGGGAGCATCTCACTTACCAGGGACTGACTTCTCCCTTGATTCCTCTGTAGTGATGGAGACTTCCCTGCTGATGAAAAATTCCCTGGGATTGCAACCTCCAAGCCAGACAGCTTTCCTATGGAATGACAGAGAACTTGTCAAGGTGAAACACCAGTCTGCGGGAGAAAGGGAAGAAGAGAATGATGGAAATCGTTTCTGGGAAACTATTTTTACATTATGTGTTGTTTGTTCCCGGTAAATAAACTGAAATCTTCCTAACAGTAAAACAAAATCTAAACCACTAAAGCCAATAATACAGGAGTATAACGTTCGACAAAAATTTCTTTGGCTGCGCAGCATGTGGGATCTTAGCTCCCCAACCAGGGATTGAACCCACGCCTGCTGCATTGGAAGCGCAGAGTCTTCACCACGGGACCACCGGGGAAGTCCCAGGACTATCACTTTTAAAGGAGAAGGTACAAACCCCTCGGTTCTATGAACTGGAGATTTTTAGTAAGAAGTCAATATATTTGTTGTTAGGCACATTTTATGTTAGGCTGTCTCCCTGCACAGGATGCAGGCGCCTTGAGAATGGAAGTCATATCCCTCTATAGTACGTCCCTCTTCTTTCTGCTTTGCAGTTTGCTGCTCCACTTGCTCAACCCCACCTAGTAATAACCTATACTTCCCTTGTTCCTGTTTTCCCATCTGGAAAACAGACAAAAGGCAACCAAACAACGCAAAGGTCTCAACAAATAAGGGATATCCAAAACCAGAGATGGCCAGAACTTCTGTACCCCTGATGAAATAGTCCTCATACAAAACCTGATAATCAAATTCCTTAATGCTAGGAATCACAGTGAAAAATAGTATCTGAACTGACTTCTGTCAGATGAGTGAGAACTAAGGTTAATTCAGTGTATCTGAAGCATAGAAAGTGAGGGCAAAAGTGGCACAAGATGGGACTAGAGAAGCAGAGAGGATTCTAGACCACGCAGAGTCTTAAAGGCCAACAGTGTGTTTTCTATTCTCAAAACAATGCTTGTGAGCGATGTTTATGAGCAACGTTCCAACTTGCTTTGAAGGTTTCTTGTGTGAAGAGTGGATTGGAAGGAAACAAGATATATGGACACTAGTTAGGACCTAATCGCAACAGACAGGCAAGTTCAGTATTAGGAAGTTGAGGAAGAGCTGGCTGACAGATTCCAAAGAAATTCAGGAGATGAACTGAAGCGGGCTTAATGGGGTAGGAGATGGAGGAAAGGAAGGTCTTAGGGAATTCAAGGGTTTACTGCACACATGAGCAAAGTCTCAAAATTAATCATTTGAACGTACAGAGGCGGATCTCCCAAATGACACCGGTTAGGAAGCAACGGTACGCCCTTTAGAATTCCTAGAGACAACACAAATCAACTGTTTCGATGGAAAATTCGGCGGGACTCTTGATTTCCATGGGAATACAGAGAAAAGAGACACTGATCTGGCTTGCAGGTATATTTAGGAAGTTGTTAGCCGGACATCACCTACTAGTATCATGTAAGTAGGCCGTCCGAAGTAGGAAGCTTAGGGGAAAAACCTGGAGGAAAACTTAAAAGCTTAAGCCACACCTCTACACTACACCACCTTTCACAATTTCTTCTCAGATAAGCATCATCCCCATCAGTGAAGAAACTCGTACCTCATAATAGGAAAAACAGGCCTAAAGATTCAATGTGTGTCTTGGGAGGTCCCATCTATGCGATATCTTCCTGGGACCAGAAAAGGCCCCAGGAAGATCCATCTCTGCACCCCTGAAAGCTTACCACCAAGGAAAATGACTAGGGTCCATAGATTTCCTCCCTCAAACCAGCTTACCTCACACATAGATCATTAGCAACTCCGCCCTTACTCACATTATCACAGTCACAAGAGTGGTTAGGGAGAAAAGCACTAACCAGGGGAACTAAAACAGAGGCAATCCAGGCCAAGCTGGGCTGGTGGCAGATATCTGCTCCTTACGCTCGGGTGCATAATGCGACTCACCACAGTGCCTTTTTCACAGACCCTTTTGAACGTTTCTCCACAGAATCCAACAGCTCAAGTTAGTTCATGACGCTTCAAGGTCAACAATCGTCAAGAGAAAAACATGCAATATGTCTTACAATGTTGGATTCCTTACAAACAGGACAAGGAGATAACCATGTAGACAAAACCAGAGCATTTGAAAACATCTGTATTCTACAAACACACCAGTGAATGCTATAAATAAGGTACTATGACATAAAACAAAATGAAAACTAGATGTGAGACTGTTCTCTTCAGTGTACAGACTTCATGGCAGTTGCTGCACACTATCTAGCTACTTAGATCTTTAACTCTCTGTTCTGTTAATACCAAATGAGGCCCAAGTGTGTCAACCTGTTTCCCACAGAAACCAAAAAGTCTACATGCATCTCTTTTCTCCTGTGCCCTTTCACCTTACCTGCTCCCAATTCTCCACCAACGTCCTCCTCTTTCTCTAATTATTCTCCTCTTCATTTTGCTTGGCCTTGCCCCCAAGCATGCAAGACAGAGAGTCCTAGAGGTCCAAGATTCTAGAGTGGCTGTTTGCAAGGCGGAGGAGATTACAGTAACTGCCACACTGTATATACTTCTGTGCAAAGAAAAAGGGACAGTGTTCAGAATGTCTCTCACATATAACAAGAGCTGGAGATGGCAGGATACCTGTGTGGCCCAAGGAACTAGAGCTAGCAAATTATGGGCCAAACAATTGCAACCAAAGGCTGGAAGAGGAAAGGTCTGCAACCAGCTCTGTCTCCTAGCTCTCTGGTATTTGCTGCCAACGGGCAGAGTCTATTTCGTGAAGCATCAAGCACTGAAAAGAAGACTCCTGCTGCTGGAAGTTGACAGGAAGTAACGTCCAATGCAAGATCAAGGCTTGTCCTCGAAGCAATGCCCATAATGGAAGAGAAAAAAAAAAGAGAAAGCGGAAGTGAAATGTTAAGTCGCAAGTCCAACCTGGCCCCCAGCCTAGCCCAGCCCAAGGAAGGTAGGAGTCAAGGAGAAGAAACTAAAAGAGAAGAGCCTTGGACCACAACATTCTCCACAAGGTACACTCAAGAAACTTCACCCTACTCTTGAACCAAGTTACAAAGAGAGCTTCTTAATCCCTACTTTGGCTCCTTAAAAGCTGCTATCAGTTCACTCATTAGACACATATGATTTCAGAACAACTGTAATAGTTCAAACTAGATGGCTCTTTCCTTCCTAAGGATTATTAATTAAAGAAGATCTATATAGCTCTAAGTATATGATACATAAAATAGAATACTCTGTAGAATATAAGTAACTCTTAGTTCAGTGTATTAATGAACGTCTGTAAGAAATGTGGCAATGATTTCCCTAATGGAAGAGCCTGGGGGAGGTAAATCTGTCTTCTAGGATTTCCTCCCCAGAGCTCAGAAACTCAGGTGTTGTTTTAGCTCTCCTACACTCTCTTCACCCAAGCCCGCCTTCCTGTTGGGGATCGGACCTCCCTATTGGCTCTCTCATACCTTTCAACTGCCTGCTTTGTGACATCACTCTCCTACCAAACCTACTACCACTTGGTAGAGTCTTGGGGTTTCCGTGGAGCTGTTTGGACCAGTAACCAGTGACCTCTGTACTGGACACGTGCGCCGTTCAGCTGCAGCCACTCGGACATCCTCTAGTGTTGTCTCCTCATCCCTGGTACCTGCAGTGGATGCTTCCTCTTCTCTGACCATGTCAGGTAAGAAAAGAAACTTTGGAAAGTTTTGCGTTCGATTCTTTTGCCCCTAAATTGAGTAGGAGATTCAAAATAGCATGGAATAATGAGGGAAAGTATTGAACTACACGTCTGGAGACCTAATTTCACTTTTGACTTTGACGTTTACTATCTGTGTGACTTTGGACAAATCACTGGCTGTCTCACAAAGCCTGTTGCTTTCCTTAACTGTTACGTTAGGATACCACGTTGGGTTGATCACTCTGATCCCCTTCTTTTCCAGTATTGAGCCTTAAAGGGTACCCATGTAGAAAACGAAATCAGACACTTCTCAAGAGTGTTTCAACAGAAACATAGAAAAGCCAGGGGACATAGAAAACTAGCAATATATACCAAGATGTTTCATCTCTAATGGTCTCCCTCCACTAGGATTTCGACTAGTTGAAAAGAGAGAATAGGGAGAGAGGATGGAGAGTACTGGGCTCTACAGGGAGGCACAGAGTCGAGCGTAAGGAAGTTTAGGATGGTTTTCATTAGCACAGGCCAACAGGCACCAAGAGATGGGAGAAAATGTAAGAATGAAGAGGGAAAGCATAGAGGAGCTCTCAAGAAAAACGGAGTTTGCAATGGAATGCTGATGGGAACCAAAGATTTTCAATTAAAGCAGAAACAGCACAGAGGGAAACCTGCTCAGAGCAGGGCAAAACCAAGTTGATGGTAGCAAACCCTTACATTAACAGACTAAGAAGGAAAGTAAGGCCAGAACAGGGGATCACCAGGAAAGGCAGCTTATCAGAAAAGTCATACTCCGTTTTCTTTCTTTTATTGCCTCTCTGAATACAGTTGGCCACTTGACAGTTTTGAATATAAACATTTTAGAAATACGTTTTAGAAATGATGCCTCCTATAAACAAGCAACCACAGTGGTTATCTAGGGGGCTGCTTTTCAGTGTTTTATTCTTTCTAATTTTTAAACTAGGTAGACATTTCACCAATTCAACATTTTAAGTGATATCTTCTAAATTGAATCAGAAGGACTATTTTCCTTGGTGTGATATGTAGGTTCTAAGGCAAGGCTGCTTTTCATTTTTACAGTTATTTCCTTCCTAACACAGAGAGCACATTGATCAACAGCCATCGTTCGCTTGTAGATCTTAGCTACCGAAGAAGAAGAAGAAGAAGAAGAAAAAGTCAAGCCCCACATCTCTAATTCCCCCCCCCCACTTAGGGAATTCCCTGGCGGTCCAGTGCTTAGGACTCGGTGCTTTCACGGCCAGGGCCACGCGGCGCGGCCAAAGAAACAAAACAAACAAACATCCACATTTATCGAAAACCATATTGTGGAGTCCTGTGGATTTTCTTACATTTGAAAATCTTTTTTAATTGGATTCTAGGCATGATGGTTTTTTGAGGTTTTGGGATGCCATCTTCTTGGATGCTGAAGATGATTCTAATCTAAGTTCTAGGATAAATCCAAAAACCTTCCTGATACATTTTAAGCTTCCTTTCTGCTTATTATATAAGCTATATTCATTGAAATATATATTTCTCCTAGGCTTAATACCTCTTACTTGCTGGGTAAAAATATGAAGGAGCACAATAATGAAACTCTTTTACACTTATTATTTTGCTGTCTGCTTCGTACCGGTTTTCATTGAAATACTTGTCTATATGTGTTGTGGCTACCTATACATGCACATTTATTGCATTCTGTTGCTTGTTATGCATTTTTTACTGACATACCTTCTCTGTCTGTATGCATTGGCTAGGAATTCATTCACCTCTATCACCTCCATCGTGTCTTCTGGTTAATAGTATTCACTAAAATAGAGTGGGCAAAATTCACTTTCATAATATTGCATGGATGGTACAGAATGCCATTTGTTAGTAAATTCATTAGGCTTCGATACTTGCCACATACCCCAGTTTTCATTAATATCTATGGATTTCTTTTTCGTTAACGTAATATGCTTGTCATGATTTTTCTTTGTCTTTCTAGAACTTATTGTATCTTCCTCCATATAAATCATACGCAATAGATCAGCTTATTCATCTATTAATTATTACTGCTATTATTATTGGTGGTGGTGTTATAACCACTTTACAGATGAGTAATCTGAAGTAATCAGATAACTCTTCCCTTTCCAAAAGCACTTAAGAAATCCACTTTCGGGTAATCATTTTGAGGTAGGATGAGAAACCAGGCTTGAAGAGGGCAAAAATGACTCTTTCAATTCACCAGTTGGACTGAGCTGTACGTCACCTCTAGGTAATAGCGTGGGAACTGCACAAGCAAAGGGAGACACCGAAGACGACAATGGTAACAGCCGTACTGTTTTCTAATGGACAAAAAAAATGCCTATATTATAAGTTCTATTTCTCCTGCTTTCTGGCAGTATCATGCTCAGAGTGGAGTCCTGGCAAGGAAGTCAGGATACTTAGGTTCTGAAACCTGGTAATGATACTAACATAATGAGAGAACTTGAACAAGTCAACCCGACCTCTCTGAGCCTCAGTTTCCTTACTCACGAAATGAGACTGAGAACATCGAAGTTCTCTAAGGGCCTCCTAGTTCTAAAATGCTTCCAGTCTAGGAAATAGCATAGAAGTCAATACGAGTGCAGGCTGAAGGGAAAGACAGGGCAGGGAGAAGGTTGCTTCCAGCCTAGAGAACAATCTCTGAACCACACCACTTGGCTCTTCTGCCCGTCTGTGCCCAAGATGGGAGCACAGGCAGTGAATAGAGAAGAGTGGAAAACTGCTCAGTCCTTACAGCCATCATTAACTGTCTGATTTTGGGTTTCTCAGGAAGTAGTGATAGTAGAGGTGTCCTGATAGCAAGAACCTTCAGATGATGCCGTTCCTCAAACGTAGTGAGAATTTCTCAACCTCCCTGAGTTTTTCATGACCCTCTTGTTCTTACAGAAAATTTCCAACATCCATCTCTACTTGGAACTCTAAATTCTCTGCAGCATTCTCCTCCTGTGGTGAGCAATGCAACTTCCCTAACACGAAGTGTCTGCAACTTCTCCAGAGTCTCTGCCCCTGCCGTCAGTTCGGCATCGGCTACCGGTACCCCTTTCCAGACACTCATGGGTAGTGCCTACCTTTACCAACATTCTAGCACGACTATGTTATCTGGAGTTACTGACCACAGCCAGATCTCCACTTCAGCTGCTTCCTATCCAGGTGTTCTTGAGTGGGACATCACAGCAAGCACTGAAAAGAATTCTTCTTCACTCGGAGACTTTACTCTGGCACTCACTGACCGCCACACAGCTGCCTCCTCCATGTTTCTGGCAGCCCAGGATGATAAAACTTCAGACGCCAAGAACATGGTCCCTCTACATCCATCGCTTTCTGCCAGCCTTGCTCAGGGAACACCATCTCAGATTCCAAATCAGGGGCAGAGCCGCCTGTCACTTCCCTGCCAGGAAGGAAGCCAGGTATATTACTGTAACCAAGGCACACTGGGGTCTTTACTGTATGGAGAACTTGGCTCCTGCCCGCAATCCTACGGCTCGGCGTCATACACAGGAAGTCGGGCCTCTGGGCAACCAGAAATGGGAATGGGACTGAAGGAGATTCAGCCCACAAATATCCGACCACCAGCTTCCACCTCTGCAGTCTGCCACCCTGTGTCTGCTCAACGCATCACAGAAACAAGTTTTCAAGGTGAGTATAACAAACGCCAGAGAAAGTTGAAGAATGAGGTCGGCATTCAAAAATGGGGTCAAATCGACAGCTGGGAAGGGGTGTAGAGGCAGGTAGAATTTAGATCCTGAGCCTTTAATAACCACTACCTTCGCTCAGTGCCCTCTGTTTTTAGACTCTCTATGAGAACACCTAGGGCTTCCCTGGTGGCGCCGTGGTTAAGAATCCGCCTGCCAATGCAATGCGGGGGACACGGGTTCGAGCCCTGGTCTGCGAAGATCCCACATGCCGTGCAGCAACTAAGCGCATGTGCCACAACGACGGAGCCTGCATTCTAGAGCCCGTGAGCCTCAACTACCGAAGCCCACGTGCCTACAGCCCATGCTCCGCAACAAGAGAAGCCACCGCGATGAGAAGCCCGCACACCGCAACCAAGAGTAGCCCCCGCTAGCCGCCAACTAGAGAAAGCCCGTGCACAGCAATGAGAGACCCAGTGCAGCCAAAAAAATAAATACGTAGAATAAATAAGTTCAAACAGTAAATAAATACATAAACATAAATTACAAAAAAAAGAACACCTAATGCAGGTGGGAAGGTGGGAGGGCCACTGTAGAGGTCATCTATGCTACATGTACAAGAACCCCGAGAGCACACCAATCGGTACCACACTTTTCACTGCTGTAGCCGATCATTCCCCCTGTACTGCCACACTGTAGCACTCCCTTCCCTCATCTACTGCTATAGTCTCTTCGGAAGGTGTTTCAGAACTCTTGTTATGAGAGTGCCAGTTGAACTGTCCTCACTTCCTTCATTTATACCAGGATTGAAGACCTTGTGGTCCGAGATCCTGTCCAGAGAGCAAGCAGGCTAAGACTCTGTCTTTGTTGATGTATTTCATCAGAAAGGGCTCTACCCCCTCTCCTAGTTCATGGTGTGACGTGTTCTTGGCCTCTCGGGAAAGTGGGGAGAATGGAAAGGACCCTATATGAGAATGCTAGGCTTTGTAAAACATTTCAGGTTTTTAAAAATAAGACTCATTTTGTATTGGACTTATAACAGTCCTATGAAATACAAAGCGAGCCGAGAATCAGTGACAGGAAAGGCTCACCAGTAAGAATTACAACAGTCACCGCTTACCTCGTAGCATACGGCACTGTCCGTGATCCTTAAGAAGAGTTAGTAGAAATGCCTTGCCCATCTTGCCCCTGAACCCCTTGAAAGGTACATGACTGCTGTGTTGGTGTTTAGGGGGAGCATCTCACTTACCAGGGACTGACTTCTCCCTTGATCCCTTTGTAGGGATGGAGACCTCCCCCCTGGTGATGAAAAATTCCCTGGGATTGCAACCTCCAAGCCAGACGTTTTGTGTGACACAAAGTCAAGAACTCCCCAAGTCCTGCAGTAGCAGAAACAGCCACATACTTGAGAGTAACCCACCATCTGAACTTGGGGACATTTCAGTGACAGCTCCAGTCCAGAGTGCCAGGCGTCTCCTGGCCCTGCCTCCAGCTCCAAGCCAGGGACAAATAGAGAGTAAGCACGTGGATGATATCAAAACCAAGCTTTCAAAGCCTCTGGATGCCTACCAGATCCCAACAGAGAACCAAGATCCTCCACTACTCCCTTTAGGAATCCCTGATATTCACCAGCCGCTGGCCTGCACCGATCCCCTCAGCCAAGAGGAGCAGCCTGGTTCTGAAAATGCTGATCTGGGAGAGAACAGCCGGAGTCGTCAGGACCTAGGGACACTTGAAAATGGGATTGAACCTAGCAGTGGTCTTGCAGACATTACTACACTGGCGGAGGATATTCACCTTCCCCAGCTCTTTAATCCTTTGAAAGATCTTGATCAATCCCAAGGTCCCAACGTGATCAAAGCTAAAGACACCAGAGCCATTAAGGTGAATCAGGTGCAGGAAAAGCCAAGTGTCATAAAGGTTCCCTCTGATCAACCCAGGAAGAACAAACAGAAAGCCTCTGAGCCTATCAGTGGCGCTCCCAAGGCCAAAATCCAGCCAAAGAATCCAGAGTGCCTGTTAGGGGGAGAAGTGGTTATATGCCACGCTGCAGTCAGTGACAGGGCTCCTGTGAACACGGCCAAGCACTCTCAAGGCAAACCTCAGAAAGCTGCATCCAGAAAGATCAGCAAAACTAAGAGCCACGGGCAGGAAAAGACCAAAAGGACCAGAGGGAGAAACAAGGCTGAGGAGAACAAGCAGTCAGGGAACAAAGTCAAGGCAGAAGAGAAGCCAGCAATCCCCCACACGAAGCGAAAGGAACACCAAACTGAGCTTCTCCAACAGAGCTTTCAAAAGCCTCGAACCTCCCTTGGCGTGCGCATGCTGGAGTCTGTGAAGGTTCTTCATGCGCTGGGGAAGAAGAATGAGACGAAAACTGGGCTCTCTTCCTGTCGGCTCTTGGGAAAGTCAAGCAACCCCAAAGACCCCCAGCCACCCCCAGCTATCCAGCCATGGCGGCATACCCCACGTGAGGGGAAGGGTCCTGAGAAAACGCAAGTCCAAGCCCAGAAACCAGACAGCAGTGCTGAAACAGAGTGTCCATCTCCAGCCCAGTATGAGCGGCCTCCTCCTGGGAAGGTCAAGTTGATACCTCTGCCTTTTTCTGCCTGGGACAAGCCTCAAGCTCGACCCGCTCCTCGGAGGCCACAGTCTCTGGCCTCACATCGGCCTGCTGGGGCTTACCGTGCCCAGCCTGGTTCTACTGACTCAGCTCAACCTGCTGCAGTCAATTCATCCCAGCCAGCTCCTGCCTCTTTGCCAGGCCCCGCCAAACCAGCTCAGCCAACTGTGACCAACCCAACCCAACCGGCTTGGACCAACCATACCCAGCCTCGTGTCCCTCAGTCTGCTGCTCCTAGGCCTGCACCCTCCAAAACTTCATCTGGCGCTCCTCTCCAGCGGGAGCCTGTTCCCCCTGCTGTGAATAAGCGCCAGTCCCCACCCAAGCTCCAAACCCACTTTCTACTCCAAGACTTCAGCAAGCAACGAGTTCCATGGAGGGAACCCAACGTGCCTGAGCCAGTCATGTCAAAGCCCATCGAACAAGAGCAGAGGCCAGAGCGAGAGGCCATGAAGAGGCGGGCTCAACAACAACGGGAGAATGCTGCCAGATACACCTCTTCGGGCAAGCTGCAATTTTTCACCGAGAGGGAAAACGAAATGGAAATTGCCGACTACTACGGATACGTCAAGTGAGAGCTGCTAGGATTCTTGGTGCCACCTTGGCTACCAGCTGTTCTTCCATACACAGGTAAGATAGGTATAGAACTGAATAAGTAAATGGAATACAATTAATAGACGAGTAACAAACCTTTCGAATTTTCAGATGCTGCTAACTGGGGCGTGAGAAAGGAAGGACTGAAAGTTGGATGGGAGAATGAAGGAAAGGGGTAAAAACTGAGCAAAGAGGAAGGAACTTGGCCCAGGGCTAGGAAGGCCAAAAGAGACGTATGGATTTAGGAAAGGAAGCAGGAGCGAGGATGAAATGGCAGAAGTAAAAAGCAGGGTCAGAGGTCTGGGTTGAAAGAACACAATTGGAGTAGAGTTGAAGGTGACAGAAGATGAGTCTAGGTTTACTAGGAGAAATAGAAAAAGTCTCTCGGGGACGCTGGCCTTAAGTCTCACAACCACCAGATAGGTATTTCAGAAAACAAGAGGTTCAGGACACATCTCTGAAAGGTCTGAGTTGCCTTATTCAGGTGTGACTGTAGTGGGGGAATAGGGAAATCTACCAGAGAAGTGGCTAGGGCTCAGAGTTATCCTAGGGGCAGCTGACGACAGGGGCAGAGCCAAGGGAACTGCTGGATCAGGAGGCCCACGAACAAAGCAGGGGCATAGCCGCCTGTCACTTCCCTGCCAGGAAGGAAGCCAGGTATATTACTATAACCAAGGCACACTGGGGTCTTTACTGTATGGAGAACTTGGCTCCTGCCCGCAATCCTACGGCTCGGCGTCACACACAGGAAGTAGGGCCTCTGGGCAACCAGAAATGGGAATGGGACTGAAGGAGATTCAGCCCACAAATATCCGACCACCAGCTTCCACCTCTGCAGTCTGCCACCCTGTGTCTGCTCAACGCATCACAGAAACAAGTTTTCAAGGTGAGTATACAGACGGCAGAGAAAAGTTGAACAATGAGGTCAGCATTCAAAAATGGGGTCAAATCGACAGCTGGGAAGGGGTGTAGAGACAGGTAGAATTTAGATCCTGAGCCTTTAATAACCACTACCTTCTCTCAGTGCTCTCTGTTTTTAGACTCTATATGAGAACACCTAGGGCTTCCCTGGTGGCGCCTGCCAATGCAGGGGACACGGGTTCGAGCCCTGGTCTGCGAAGATCCCACATGCCGTGCAGCAACTAAGCGCATGTGCCACAACGACGGAGCCTGCATTCTAGAGCCCGTGAGCCTCAACTACCGAAGCCCACGTGCCTACAGCCCATGCTCCGCAACAAGAGAAGCCACCGCGATGAGATGCCCGCACACCGCAACCGAGAGCAGCCCCCGCTAGCCGCCAACTAGAGAAAGCCCGTGCACAGCAATGAGAGACCCAGTGCGGCCAAAAAAATAAATACGTAGAATAAATAAGTTCAAACAGTAAATAAATACATAAACATAAATTACAAAAAAAAAGAACACCTAATGCAGGTGGGAAGGTGCGAGGGCCACTGTAGAGGTCATCTATGCTACATGTACAAGAACCCCGAGAGCACACCAATCGGTACCACACTTTTCACTGCTGTAGCCGATCATTCCCCCTGTACTGCCACACTGTAGCACTCCCTTCCCTCATCTACTGCTATAGTCTCTTTGGAAGGTGTTTCCGAACTCTTGTTATCAGAGTGCCAGTTGAACTGTCCTCACTTCCTTCATTTATACCAGGATTGAAGACCTTGTGGTCCGAGATCCTGTCCAGAGAGCAAGCAGGCTAAGACTCTGTCTTTGTTGATGTATTTCATCAGCAAGGGCTCTACCCCCTCTCCTAGTTCATGGTGTGACGTGTTCTTGGCCTCTCGGGAAAGTGGGGAGAATGGAAAGGACCCTATATGAGAATGCTAGGCTCTGTAAAACATTTCAGGTTTTTAAAAATAAGACTCATTTTGTATTGGACTTACAACAGTCCTATGAAATACAAAGAAAGCCGAGAATCAGTGACAGGAAAGGATCACCAGTAAGAACTACAACAGTCACCGCTTACCTCGTAGCATAGGGCACTGTCCGTGATCCTTAAGAAGAGTTAGTAGAAATGCCTTGCCCATCTTGCCCCTGAACCCCTTGAAAGGTACATGACTGCTGTGTTGGTGTTTAGGGGGAGCATCTCACTTACCAGGGACTGACTTCTCCCTTGATCCCTTTGTAGGGATGGAGACCTCCCCCCTGGTGATGAAAAATTCCCTGGGATTGCAACCTCCAAGCCAGACGTTTTGTGTGACACAAAGTCAAGAACTCCCCAAGTCCTGCAGTAGCAGAAACAGCCACATACTTGAGAGTAACCCACCATCTGAACTTGGGGACATTTCAGTGACAGCTCCAGTCCAGAGTGCCAGGCGTCTCCTGGCCCTGCCTCCAGCTCCAAGCCAGGGACAAATAGAGAGTAAGCACGTGGATGATATCAAAACCAAGCTTTCAAAGCCTCTGGATGCCTACCAGATCCCAACAGAGAACCAAGATCCTCCACTACTCCCTTTAGGAATCCCTGATATTCACCAGCCGCTGGCCTGCACCGATCCCCTCAGCCAAGAGGAGCAGCCTGGTTCTGAAAATGCTGATCTGGGAGAGAACAGCCGGAGTCGTCAGGACCTAGGGACACTTGAAAATGGGATTGAACCTAGCAGTGGTCTTGCAGACATTACTACACTGGCGGAGGATATTCACCTTCCCCAGCTCTTTAATCCTTTGAAAGATCTTGATCAATCCCAAGGTCCCAACGTGATCAAAGCTAAAGACACCAGAGCCATTAAGGTGAATCAGGTGCAGGAAAAGCCAAGTGTCATAAAGGTTCCCTCTGATCAACCCAGGAAGAACAAACAGAAAGCCTCTGAGCCTATCAGTGGCGCTCCCAAGGCCAAAATCCAGCCAAAGAATCCAGAGTGCCTGTTAGGGGGAGAAGTGGTTATATGCCACGCTGCAGTCAGTGACAGGGCTCCTGTGAACACGGCCAAGCACTCTCAAGGCAAACCTCAGAAAGCTGCATCCAGAAAGATCAGCAAAACTAAGAGCCACGGGCAGGAAAAGACCAAAAGGACCAGAGGGAGAAACAAGGCTGAGGAGAACAAGCAGTCAGGGAACAAAGTCAAGGCAGAAGAGAAGCCAGCAATCCCCCACACGAAGCGAAAGGAACACCAAACTGAGCTTCTCCAACAGAGCTTTCAAAAGCCTCGAACCTCCCTTGGCGTGCGCATGCTGGAGTCTGTGAAGGTTCTTCATGCGCTGGGGAAGAAGAATGAGACGAAAACTGGGCTCTCTTCCTGTCGGCTCTTGGGAAAGTCAAGCAACCCCAAAGACCCCCAGCCACCCCCAGCTATCCAGCCATGGCGGCATACCCCACGTGAGGGGAAGGGTCCTGAGAAAACGCAAGTCCAAGCCCAGAAACCAGACAGCAGTGCTGAAACAGAGTGTCCATCTCCAGCCCAGTATGAGCGGCCTCCTCCTGGGAAGGTCAAGTTGATACCTCTGCCTTTTTCTGCCTGGGACAAGCCTCAAGCTCGACCCGCTCCTCGGAGGCCACAGTCTCTGGCCTCACATCGGCCTGCTGGGGCTTACCGTGCCCAGCCTGGTTCTACTGACTCAGCTCAACCTGCTGCAGTCAATTCATCCCAGCCAGCTCCTGCCTCTTTGCCAGGCCCCGCCAAACCAGCTCAGCCAACTGTGACCAACCCAACCCAACCGGCTTGGACCAACCATACCCAGCCTCGTGTCCCTCAGTCTGCTGCTCCTAGGCCTGCACCCTCCAAAACTTCATCTGGCGCTCCTCTCCAGCGGGAGCCTGTTCCCCCTGCTGTGAATAAGCGCCAGTCCCCACCCAAGCTCCAAACCCACTTTCTACTCCAAGACTTCAGCAAGCAACGAGTTCCATGGAGGGAACCCAACGTGCCTGAGCCAGTCATGTCAAAGCCCATCGAACAAGAGCAGAGGCCAGAGCGAGAGGCCATGAAGAGGCGGGCTCAACAACAACGGGAGAATGCTGCCAGATACACCTCTTCGGGCAAGCTGCAATTTTTCACCGAGAGGGAAAACGAAATGGAAATTGCCGACTACTACGGATACGTCAAGTGAGAGCTGCTAGGATTCTTGGTGCCACCTTGGCTACCAGCTGTTCTTCCATACACAGGTAAGATAGGTATAGAACTGAATAAGTAAATGGAATACAATTAATAGACGAGTAACAAACCTTTCGAATTTTCAGATGCTGCTAACTGGGGCGTGAGAAAGGAAGGACTGAAAGTTGGATGGGAGAATGAAGGAAAGGGGTAAAAACTGAGCAAAGAGGAAGGAACTTGGCCCAGGGCTAGGAAGGCCAAAAGAGACGTATGGATTTAGGAAAGGAAGCAGGAGCGAGGATGAAATGGCAGAAGTAAAAAGCAGGGTCAGAGGTCTGGGTTGAAAGAACACAATTGGAGTAGAGTTGAAGGTGACAGAAGATGAGTCTAGGTTTACTAGGAGAAATAGAAAAAGTCTCTCGGGGACGCTGGCCTTAAGTCTCACAACCACCAGATAGGTATTTCAGAAAACAAGAGGTTCAGGACACATCTCTGAAAGGTCTGAGTTGCCTTATTCAGGTGTGACTGTAGTGGGGGAATAGGGAAATCTACCAGAGAAGTGGCTAGGGCTCAGAGTTATCCTAGGGGCAGCTGACGACAGGGGCAGAGCCAAGGGAACTGCTGGATCAGGAGGCCCACGAACAAAGCAGGGGCATAGCCGCCTGTCACTTCCCTGCCAGGAAGGAAGCCAGGTATATTACTATAACCAAGGCACACTGGGGTCTTTACTGTATGGAGAACTTGGCTCCTGCCCGCAATCCTACGGCTCGGCGTCACACACAGGAAGTAGGGCCTCTGGGCAACCAGAAATGGGAATGGGACTGAAGGAGATTCAGCCCACAAATATCCGACCACCAGCTTCCACCTCTGCAGTCTGCCACCCTGTGTCTGCTCAACGCATCACAGAAACAAGTTTTCAAGGTGAGTATACAGACGGCAGAGAAAAGTTGAACAATGAGGTCAGCATTCAAAAATGGGGTCAAATCGACAGCTGGGAAGGGGTGTAGAGACAGGTAGAATTTAGATCCTGAGCCTTTAATAACCACTACCTTCTCTCAGTGCTCTCTGTTTTTAGACTCTATATGAGAACACCTAGGGCTTCCCTGGTGGCGCCTGCCAATGCAGGGGACACGGGTTCGAGCCCTGGTCTGCGAAGATCCCACATGCCGTGCAGCAACTAAGCGCATGTGCCACAACGACGGAGCCTGCATTCTAGAGCCCGTGAGCCTCAACTACCGAAGCCCACGTGCCTACAGCCCATGCTCCGCAACAAGAGAAGCCACCGCGATGAGATGCCCGCACACCGCAACCGAGAGCAGCCCCCGCTAGCCGCCAACTAGAGAAAGCCCGTGCACAGCAATGAGAGACCCAGTGCGGCCAAAAAAATAAATACGTAGAATAAATAAGTTCAAACAGTAAATAAATACATAAACATAAATTACAAAAAAAAAGAACACCTAATGCAGGTGGGAAGGTGCGAGGGCCACTGTAGAGGTCATCTATGCTACATGTACAAGAACCCCGAGAGCACACCAATCGGTACCACACTTTTCACTGCTGTAGCCGATCATTCCCCCTGTACTGCCACACTGTAGCACTCCCTTCCCTCATCTACTGCTATAGTCTCTTTGGAAGGTGTTTCCGAACTCTTGTTATCAGAGTGCCAGTTGAACTGTCCTCACTTCCTTCATTTATACCAGGATTGAAGACCTTGTGGTCCGAGATCCTGTCCAGAGAGCAAGCAGGCTAAGACTCTGTCTTTGTTGATGTATTTCATCAGCAAGGGCTCTACCCCCTCTCCTAGTTCATGGTGTGACGTGTTCTTGGCCTCTCGGGAAAGTGGGGAGAATGGAAAGGACCCTATATGAGAATGCTAGGCTCTGTAAAACATTTCAGGTTTTTAAAAATAAGACTCATTTTGTATTGGACTTACAACAGTCCTATGAAATACAAAGAAAGCCGAGAATCAGTGACAGGAAAGGATCACCAGTAAGAACTACAACAGTCACCGCTTACCTCGTAGCATAGGGCACTGTCCGTGATCCTTAAGAAGAGTTAGTAGAAATGCCTTGCCCATCTTGCCCCTGAACCCCTTGAAAGGTACACGACTGCTGTGTTGGTGTTTAGGGGGAGCATCTCACTTACCAGGGACTGACTTCTCCCTTGATCCCTTTGTAGGGATGGAGACCTCCCCCCTGGTGATGAAAAATTCCCTGGGATTGCAACCTCCAAGCCAGACGTTTTGTGTGACACAAAGTCAAGAACTCCCCAAGTCCTGCAGTAGCAGAAACAGCCACATACTTGAGAGTAACCCACCATCTGAACTTGGGGACATTTCAGTGACAGCTCCAGTCCAGAGTGCCAGGCGTCTCCTGGCCCTGCCTCCAGCTCCAAGCCAGGGACAAATAGAGAGTAAGCACGTGGATGATATCAAAACCAAGCTTTCAAAGCCTCTGGATGCCTACCAGATCCCAACAGAGAACCAAGATCCTCCACTACTCCCTTTAGGAATCCCTGATATTCACCAGCCGCTGGCCTGCACCGATCCCCTCAGCCAAGAGGAGCAGCCTGGTTCTGAAAATGCTGATCTGGGAGAGAACAGCCGGAGTCGTCAGGACCTAGGGACACTTGAAAATGGGATTGAACCTAGCAGTGGTCTTGCAGACATTACTACACTGGCGGAGGATATTCACCTTCCCCAGCTCTTTAATCCTTTGAAAGATCTTGATCAATCCCAAGGTCCCAACGTGATCAAAGCTAAAGACACCAGAGCCATTAAGGTGAATCAGGTGCAGGAAAAGCCAAGTGTCATAAAGGTTCCCTCTGATCAACCCAGGAAGAACAAACAGAAAGCCTCTGAGCCTATCAGTGGCGCTCCCAAGGCCAAAATCCAGCCAAAGAATCCAGAGTGCCTGTTAGGGGGAGAAGTGGTTACATGCCACGCTGCAGTCAGTGACAGGGCTCCTGTGAACACGGCCAAGCACTCTCAAGGCAAACCTCAGAAAGCTGCATCCAGAAAGATCAGCAAAACTAAGAGCCACGGGCAGGAAAAGACCAAAAGGACCAGAGGGAGAAACAAGGCTGAGGAGAACAAGCAGTCAGGGAACAAAGTCAAGGCAGAAGAGAAGCCAGCAATCCCCCACACGAAGCGAAAGGAACACCAAACTGAGCTTCTCCAACAGAGCTTTCAAAAGCCTCGAACCTCCCTTGGCGTGCGCATGCTGGAGTCTGTGAAGGTTCTTCATGCGCTGGGGAAGAAGAATGAGACGAAAACTGGGCTCTCTTCCTGTCGGCTCTTGGGAAAGTCAAGCAACCCCAAAGACCCCCAGCCACCCCCAGCTATCCAGCCATGGCGGCATACCCCACGTGAGGGGAAGGGTCCTGAGAAAACGCAAGTCCAAGCCCAGAAACCAGACAGCAGTGCTGAAACAGAGTGTCCGTCTCCAGCCCAGTATGAGCGGCCTCCTCCTGGGAAGGTCAAGTTGATACCTCTGCCTTTTTCTGCCTGGGACAAGCCTCAAGCTCGACCCGCTCCTCGGAGGCCACAGTCTCTGGCCTCACATCGGCCTGCTGGGGCTTACCGTGCCCAGCCTGGTTCTACTGACTCAGCTCAACCTGCTGCAGCCAATTCATCCCAGCCAGCTCCTGCCTCTTTGCCAGGCCCCGCCAAACCAGCTCAGCCAACTGTGACCAACCCAACCCAACCGGCTTGGCCCAACCATACCCAGCCTCGTGTCCCTCAGTCTGCTGCTCCTAGGCCTGCACCCTCCAAAACTTCATCTGGCGCTCCTCTCCAGCGGGAGCCTGTTCCCCCTGCTGTGAATAAGCGCCAGTCCCCACCCAAGCTCCAAACCCACTTTCTACTCCAAGACTTCAGCAAGCAACGAGTTCCATGGAGGGAACCCAACGTGCCTGAGCCAGTCATGTCAAAGCCCATCGAACAAGAGCAGAGGCCAGAGCGAGAGGCCATGAAGAGGCGGGCTCAACAACAACGGGAGAATGCTGCCAGATACACCTCTTCGGGCAAGCTGCAATTTTTCACCGAGAGGGAAAACGAAATGGAAATTGCCGACTACTACGGATACGTCAAGTGAGAGCTGCTAGGATTCTTGGTGCCACCTTGGCTACCAGCTGTTCTTCCATACACAGGTAAGACAGGTATAGAACTGAATAAGTAAATGGAATACAATTAATAGACGAGTAACAAACCTTTCGAATTTTCAGATGCTGCTAACTGGGGCGTGAGAAAGGAAGGACTGAAAGTTGGATGGGAGAATGAAGGAAAGGGGTAAAAACTGAGCAAAGAGGAAGGAACTTGGCCCAGGGCTAGGAAGGCCAAAAGAGACGTATGGATTTAGGAAAGGAAGCAGGAGCGAGGATGAAATGGCAGAAGTAAAAAGCAGGGTCAGAGGTCTGGGTTGAAAGAACACAATTGGAGTAGAGTTGAAGGTGACAGAAGATGAGTCTAGGTTTACTAGGAGAAATAGAAAAAGTCTCTCGGGGACGCTGGCCTTAAGTCTCACAACCACCAGATAGGTATTTCAGAAAACAAGAGGTTCAGGACACATCTCTGAAAGGTCTGAGTTGCCTTATTCAGGTGTGACTGTAGTGGGGGAATAGGGAAATCTACCAGAGAAGTGGCTAGGGCTCAGAGTTATCCTAGGGGCAGCTGACGACAGGGGCAGAGCCAAGGGAACTGCTGGATCAGGAGGCCCACGAACAAAGCAGGGGCATAGCCGCCTGTCACTTCCCTGCCAGGAAGGAAGCCAGGTATATTACTGTAACCAAGGCACACTGGGGTCTTTACTGTATGGAGAACTTGGCTCCTGCCCGCAATCCTACGGCTCGGCGTCACACACAGGAAGTCGGGCCTCTGGGCAACCAGAAATGGGAATGGGACTGAAGGAGATTCAGCCCACAAATATCCGACCACCAGCTTCCACCTCTGCAGTCTGCCACCCTGTGTCTGCTCAACGCATCACAGAAACAAGTTTTCAAGGTGAGTATACAGACGGCAGAGAAAAGTTGAACAATGAGGTCGGCATTCAAAAATGGGGTCAAATCGACAGCTGGGAAGGGGTGTAGAGACAGGTAGAATTTAGATCCTGAGCCTTTAATAACCACTACCTTCTCTCAGTGCTCTCTGTTTTTAGACTCTATATGAGAACACCTAGGGCTTCCCTGGTGGCGCCTGCCAATGCAGGGGACACGGGTTCGAGCCCTGGTCTGCGAAGATCCCACATGCCGTGCAGCAACTAAGCGCATGTGCCACGACGACGGAGCCTGCATTCTAGAGCCCGTGAGCCTCAACTACCGAAGCCCACGTGCCTACAGCCCATGCTCCGCAACAAGAGAAGCCACCGCGATGAGATGCCCGCACACCGCAACCGAGAGTAGCCCCCGCTAGCCGCCAACTAGAGAAAGCCCGTGCACAGCAATGAGAGACCCAGTGCAGCCAAAAACATAAATACGTAGAATAAATAAGTTCAAACAGTAAATAAATACATAAACATAAATTACAAAAAAAAAGAACACCTAATGCAGGTGGGAAGGTGGGAGGGCCACCGTAGAGGTCATCTATGCTACATGTACAAGAACCCCGAGAGCACACCAATCGGTACCACACTTTTCACTGCTGTAGCCGATCGTTCCCCCTGTACTGCCACACTGTAGCACTCCCTTCCCTCATCTACTGCTATAGTCTCTTCGGAAGGTGTTTCCGAACTCTTGTTATGAGAGTGCCAGTTGAACTGTCCTCACTTCCTTCATTTATACCAGGATTGAAGACCTTGTGGTCCGAGATCCTGTCCAGAGAGCAAGCAGGCTAAGACTCTGTCTTTGTTGATGTATTTCATCAGCAAGGGCTCTACCCCCTCTCCTAGTTCATGGTGTGACGTGTTCTTGGCCTCTCGGGAAAGTGGGGAGAATGGAAAGGACCCTATATGAGAATGCTAGGCTTTGTAAAACATTTCAGGTTTTTAAAAATAAGACTCATTTTGTATTGGACTTATAAACAGTCCTATGAAATACAAAGCGAGCCGAGAATCAGCGACAGGAAAGGCTCACCAGTAAGAATTACAACAGTCACCGCTTACCTCGTAGCATAGGGCACTGTCCGTGATCCTTAAGAAGAGTTAGTAGAAATGCCTTGCCCATCTTGCCCCTGAACCCCTTGAAAGGTACACGACTGCTGTGTTGGTGTTTAGGGGGAGCATCTCACTTACCAGGGACTGACTTCTCCCTTGATCCCTTTGTAGGGATGGAGACCTCCCCCCTGGTGATGAAAAATTCCCTGGGATTGCAACCTCCAAGCCAGACGTTTTGTGTGACACAAAGTCAAGAACTCCCCAAGTCCTGCAGTAGCAGAAACAGCCACATACTTGAGAGTAACCCACCATCTGAACTTGGGGACATTTCAGTGACAGCTCCAGTCCAGAGTGCCAGGCGTCTCCTGGCCCTGCCTCCAGCTCCAAGCCAGGGACAAATAGAGAGTAAGCACGTGGATGATATCAAAACCAAGCTTTCAAAGCCTCTGGATGCCTACCAGATCCCAACAGAGAACCAAGATCCTCCACTACTCCCTTTAGGAATCCCTGATATTCACCAGCCGCTGGCCTGCACCGATCCCCTCAGCCAAGAGGAGCAGCCTGGTTCTGAAAATGCTGATCTGGGAGAGAACAGCCGGAGTCGTCAGGACCTAGGGACACTTGAAAATGGGATTGAACCTAGCAGTGGTCTTGCAGACATTACTACACTGGCGGAGGATATTCACCTTCCCCAGCTCTTTAATCCTTTGAAAGATCTTGATCAATCCCAAGGTCCCAACGTGATCAAAGCTAAAGACACCAGAGCCATTAAGGTGAATCAGGTGCAGGAAAAGCCAAGTGTCATAAAGGTTCCCTCTGATCAACCCAGGAAGAACAAACAGAAAGCCTCTGAGCCTATCAGTGGCGCTCCCAAGGCCAAAATCCAGCCAAAGAATCCAGAGTGCCTGTTAGGGGGAGAAGTGGTTATATGCCACGCTGCAGTCAGTGACAGGGCTCCTGTGAACACGGCCAAGCACTCTCAAGGCAAACCTCAGAAAGCTGCATCCAGAAAGATCAGCAAAACTAAGAGCCACGGGCAGGAAAAGACCAAAAGGACCAGAGGGAGAAACAAGGCTGAGGAGAACAAGCAGTCAGGGAACAAAGTCAAGGCAGAAGAGAAGCCAGCAATCCCCCACACGAAGCGAAAGGAACACCAAACTGAGCTTCTCCAACAGAGCTTTCAAAAGCCTCGAACCTCCCTTGGCGTGCGCATGCTGGAGTCTGTGAAGGTTCTTCATGCGCTGGGGAAGAAGAATGAGACGAAAACTGGGCTCTCTTCCTGTCGGCTCTTGGGAAAGTCAAGCAACCCCAAAGACCCCCAGCCACCCCCAGCTATCCAGCCATGGCGGCATACCCCACGTGAGGGGAAGGGTCCTGAGAAAACGCAAGTCCAAGCCCAGAAACCAGACAGCAGTGCTGAAACAGAGTGTCCGTCTCCAGCCCAGTATGAGCGGCCTCCTCCTGGGAAGGTCAAGTTGATACCTCTGCCTTTTTCTGCCTGGGACAAGCCTCAAGCTCGACCCGCTCCTCGGAGGCCACAGTCTCTGGCCTCACATCGGCCTGCTGGGGCTTACCGTGCCCAGCCTGGTTCTACTGACTCAGCTCAACCTGCTGCAGCCAATTCATCCCAGCCAGCTCCTGCCTCTTTGCCAGGCCCCGCCAAACCAGCTCAGCCAACTGTGACCAACCCAACCCAACCGGCTTGGCCCAACCATACCCAGCCTCGTGTCCCTCAGTCTGCTGCTCCTAGGCCTGCACCCTCCAAAACTTCATCTGGCGCTCCTCTCCAGCGGGAGCCTGTTCCCCCTGCTGTGAATAAGCGCCAGTCCCCACCCAAGCTCCAAACCCACTTTCTACTCCAAGACTTCAGCAAGCAACGAGTTCCATGGAGGGAACCCAACGTGCCTGAGCCAGTCATGTCAAAGCCCATCGAACAAGAGCAGAGGCCAGAGCGAGAGGCCATGAAGAGGCGGGCTCAACAACAACGGGAGAATGCTGCCAGATACACCTCTTCGGGCAAGCTGCAATTTTTCACCGAGAGGGAAAACGAAATGGAAATTGCCGACTACTACGGATACGTCAAGTGAGAGCTGCTAGGATTCTTGGTGCCACCTTGGCTACCAGCTGTTCTTCCATACACAGGTAAGACAGGTATAGAACTGAATAAGTAAATGGAATACAATTAATAGACGAGTAACAAACCTTTCGAATTTTCAGATGCTGCTAACTGGGGCGTGAGAAAGGAAGGACTGAAAGTTGGATGGGAGAATGAAGGAAAGGGGTAAAAACTGAGCAAAGAGGAAGGAACTTGGCCCAGGGCTAGGAAGGCCAAAAGAGACGTATGGATTTAGGAAAGGAAGCAGGAGCGAGGATGAAATGGCAGAAGTAAAAAGCAGGGTCAGAGGTCTGGGTTGAAAGAACACAATTGGAGTAGAGTTGAAGGTGACAGAAGATGAGTCTAGGTTTACTAGGAGAAATAGAAAAAGTCTCTCGGGGACGCTGGCCTTAAGTCTCACAACCACCAGATAGGTATTTCAGAAAACAAGAGGTTCAGGACACATCTCTGAAAGGTCTGAGTTGCCTTATTCAGGTGTGACTGTAGTGGGGGAATAGGGAAATCTACCAGAGAAGTGGCTAGGGCTCAGAGTTATCCTAGGGGCAGCTGACGACAGGGGCAGAGCCAAGGGAACTGCTGGATCAGGAGGCCCACGAACAAAGCAGGGGCATAGCCGCCTGTCACTTCCCTGCCAGGAAGGAAGCCAGGTATATTACTGTAACCAAGGCACACTGGGGTCTTTACTGTATGGAGAACTTGGCTCCTGCCCGCAATCCTACGGCTCGGCGTCACACACAGGAAGTAGGGCCTCTGGGCAACCAGAAATGGGAATGGGACTGAAGGAGATTCAGCCCACAAATATCCGACCACCAGCTTCCACCTCTGCAGTCTGCCACCCTGTGTCTGCTCAACGCATCACAGAAACAAGTTTTCAAGGTGAGTATACAGACGGCAGAGAAAAGTTGAACAATGAGGTCGGCATTCAAAAATGGGGTCAAATCGACAGCTGGGAAGGGGTGTAGAGACAGGTAGAATTTAGATCCTGAGCCTTTAATAACCACTACCTTCTCTCAGTGCTCTCTGTTTTTAGACTCTATATGAGAACACCTAGGGCTTCCCTGGTGGCGCCTGCCAATGCAGGGGACACGGGTTCGAGCCCTGGTCTGCGAAGATCCCACATGCCGTGCAGCAACTAAGCGCATGTGCCACGACGACGGAGCCTGCATTCTAGAGCCCGTGAGCCTCAACTACCGAAGCCCACGTGCCTACAGCCCATGCTCCGCAACAAGAGAAGCCACCGCGATGAGATGCCCGCACACCGCAACCGAGAGTAGCCCCCGCTAGCCGCCAACTAGAGAAAGCCCGTGCACAGCAATGAGAGACCCAGTGCAGCCAAAAACATAAATACGTAGAATAAATAAGTTCAAACAGTAAATAAATACATAAACATAAATTACAAAAAAAAAGAACACCTAATGCAGGTGGGAAGGTGGGAGGGCCACCGTAGAGGTCATCTATGCTACATGTACAAGAACCCCGAGAGCACACCAATCGGTACCACACTTTTCACTGCTGTAGCCGATCGTTCCCCCTGTACTGCCACACTGTAGCACTCCCTTCCCTCATCTACTGCTATAGTCTCTTCGGAAGGTGTTTCAGAACTCTTGTTATGAGAGTGCCAGTTGAACTGTCCTCACTTCCTTCATTTATACCAGGATTGAAGACCTTGTGGTCCGAGATCCTGTCCAGAGAGCAAGCAGGCTAAGGCTCTGTCTTTGTTGATGTATTTCATCAGAAAGGGCTCTACCCCCTCTCCTAGTTCATGGTGTGAAGTGTTCTTGGCCTCTCGGGAAAGTGGGGAGAATGGAAAGGACCCTATATGAGAATGCTAGGCTCTGTAAAACATTTCAGGTTTTTAAAAATAAGACTCATTTTGTATTGGACTGACAACAGTCCTATGAAATACAAAGAAAGCCGAGAATCAGTGACAGGAAAGGATCACCAGTAAGAACTACAGCAGTCACCGCTTACCTCGTAGCATAGGGCACTGTCCGTGATCCTTAAGAAGAGTTAGTAGAAATGCCTTGCCCATCTTGCCCCTGAACCCCTTGAAAGGTACACGACTGCTGTGTTGGTGTTTAGGGGGAGCATCTCACTTACCAGGGACTGACTTCTCCCTTGATTCCTCTGTAGTGATGGAGACTTCCCCGCTGATGAAAAATTCCCTGGGATTGCAACCTCCAAGCCAGACAGCTTTCCTATGGAATGACAGAGAACTTGTCAAGGTGAAACACCAGTCTGCGGGAGAAAGGGAGGAAGAGAATGATGGAAATCGTTTCTGGGAAACTATTTTTACATTATGTGTTGTTTGTTCCCGGTAAATAAACTGAAATCTTCTTAACAGTACAACAAAATCTAAACCACTAAAGCCAACAATACAGGAGTATAACGTTCGAAAAAAATTTCTTTGGCTGCGCAGCATGTGGGATCTTAGCTCCCCAACCAGGGATTGAACCCACGCCTGCTGCATTGGAAGCGCAGAGTCTTCACCACGGGACCACCGGGGAAGTCCCAGGACTATCACTTTTAAAGGAGAAGGTACAAACCCCTCGGTTCTATGAACTGGAGATTTTTAGTAAGAAGTCAATATATTTGTTGTTAGGCACATTTTATGTTAGGCTGTCTCCCTGCACAGGATGCAGGCGCCTTGAGAATGGAAGTCATATCCCTCTATAGTACGTCCCTCTTCTTTCTGCTTTGCAGTTTGCTGCTCCACTTGTTCAACCCCACCTAGTAATAACCTATACTTCCCTTGTTCCTGTTTTCCCATCTGGAAAACAGACAAAAGGCAACCAAACAACGCAAAGGTCTCAACAAATAAGGGATATCCAAAACCAGAGATGGCCAGAACTTCTGTACCCCTGATGAAATAGTCCTCATACAAAACCTGATAATCAAATTCCTTAATGCTAGGAATCACAGTGAAAAATAGTATCTGAACTGACTTCTGTCAGATGAGTGAGAACTAAGGTTAATTCAGTGTATCTGAAGCATAGAAAGTGAGGGCAAAAGTGGCACAAGATGGGGCTAGAGAAGCAGAGAGGATTCTAGACCACGCAGAGTCTTAAAGGCCAACAGTGTGTTTTCTATTCTCAAAACAATGCTTGTGAGCGATGTTTATGAGCAACGTTCCAACTTGCTTTGAAGGTTTCTTGTGTGAAGAGTGGATTGGAAGGAAACAAGATATATGGACACTAGTTAGGACCTAATCGCAACAGACAGGCAAGTTCAGTATTAGGAAGTTGAGGAAGAGCTGGCTGACAGATTCCAAAGAAATTCAGGAGATGAACTGAAGCGGGCTTAATGGGGTAGGAGATGGAGGAAAGGAAGGTCTTAGGGAATTCAAGGGTTTACTGCACACATGAGCAAAGTCTCAAAATTAATCATTTGAACGTACAGAGGCGGATCTCCCAAATGACACCGGTTAGGAAGCAACGGTACGCCCTTTAGAATTCCTAGAGACAACACAAATCAACTGTTTCGATGGAAAATTCGGCGGGACTCTTGATTTCCATGGGAATACAGAGAAAAGAGACACTGATCTGGCTTGCAGGTATATTTAGGAAGCTGTTAGCCGGACATCACCTACTAGTATCATGTAAGTAGGCCGTCCGAAGTAGGAAGCTTAGGGGAAAAACCTGGAGGAAAACTTAAAAGCTTAAGCCACACCTCTACACTACACCACCTTTCACAATTTCTTCTCAGATAAGCATCATCCCCATCAGTGAAGAAACTCGTACCTCATAATAGGAAAAACAGGCCTAAAGATTCAATGTGTGTCTTGGGAGGTCCCATCTATGCGATATCTTCCTGGGACCAGAAAAGGCCCCAGGAAGATCCATCTCTGCACCCCTGAAAGCTTACCACCAAGGAAAATGACTAGGTCCATAGATTTCCTCCCTCAAACCAGCTTACCTCACACATAGATCATTAGCAACTCCGCCCTTACTCACATTATCACAGTCACAAGAGTGGTTAGGGAGAAAAGCACTAACCAGGGGAACTAAAACAGAGGCAATCCAGGCCAAGCTGGGCTGGTGGCAGATATCTTGCTCCTTACGCTCGGGTGCATAATGCGACTCACCACAGTGCCTTTTTCACAGACCCTTTTGAACGTTTCTCCACAGAATCCAACAGCTCAAGTTAGTTCATGACGCTTCAAGGTCAACAATCGTCAAGAGAAAAACATGCAATATGTCTTACAATGTTGGATTCCTTACAAACAGGACAAGGAGATAACCATGTAGACAAAACCAGAGCATTTGAAAACATCTGTATTCTACAAACACACCAGTGAATGCTATAAATAAGGTACTATGACATAAAACAAAATGAAAACTAGATGTGAGACTGTTCTCTTCAGTGTACAGACTTCATGGCAGTTGCTGCACACTATCTAGCTACTTAGATCTTTAACTCTCTGTTCTGTTAATACCAAATGAGGCCCAAGTGTGTCAACCTGTTTCCCACAGAAACCAAAAAGTCTACATGCATCTCTTTTCTCCTGTGCCCTTTCACCTTACCTGCTCCCAATTCTCCACCAACGTCCTCCTCTTTCTCTAATTATTCTCCTCTTCATTTTGCTTGGCCTTGCCCCCAAGCATGCAAGACAGAGAGTCCTAGAGGTCCAAGATTCTAGAGTGGCTGTTTGCAAGGCGGAGGAGATTACAGTAACTGCCACACTGTATATACTTCTGTGCAAAGAAAAAGGGACAGTGTTCAGAATGTCTCTCACATATAACAAGAGCTGGAGATGGCAGGATACCTGTGTGGCCCAAGGAACTAGAGCTAGCAAATTATGGGCCAAACAATTGCAACCAAAGGCTGGAAGAGGAAAGGTCTGCAACCAGCTCTGTCTCCTAGCTCTCTGGTATTTGCTGCCAACGGGCAGAGTCTATTTCGTGAAGCATCAAGCACTGAAAAGAAGACTCCTGCTGCTGGAAGTTGACAGGAAGTAACGTCCAATGCAAGAGCAAGGCTTGTCCTCGAAGCAATGCCCATAATGGAAGAAAAAAAAAAAAGAGAAAGCGGAAGAGAAATGTTAAGTCGCAAGTCCAACCTGGCCCCCAGCCTAGCCCAGCCCAAGGAAGGTAGGAGTCAAGGAGAAGAAACTAAAAGAGAAGAGCCTTGGACCACAACATTCTCCACAAGGTACACTCAAGAAACTTCACCCTACTCTTGAACCAAGTTACAAAGAGAGCTTCTTAATCCCTACTTTGGCTCCTTAAAAGCTGCTATCAGTTCACTCATTAGACACATCTGATTTCAGAACAACTGTAATAGTTCAAACTAGATGGCTCTTTCCTTCCTAAGGATTATTAATTAAATAAGATCTATATAGCTCTAAGTATATGATACATAAAATAGAATACTCTGTAGAATATAAGTAACTCTTAGTTCAGTGTATTAATGAACGTCTGTAAGAAATGTGGCAATGATTTCCCTAATGGAAGAGCCTGGGGGAGGTAAATCTGTCTTCTAGGATTTCCTCCCCAGAGCTCAGAAACTCAGGTGTTGTTTTAGCTCTCCTACACTCTCTTCACCCAAGCCCGCCTTCCTGTTGGGGATCGGACCTCCCTATTGGCTCTCTCATACCTTTCAACTGCCTGCTTTGTGACATCACTCTCCTCCCAAACCTACTACCACTTGGTAGAGCCTTGGGGTTTCCGTGGAGCTGTTTGGACCAGTAACCAGTGACCTCTGTACTGGACACGTGCGCCGTTCAGCTGCAGCCACTCAGACATCCTCTAGTGTTGTCTCCTCATCCCTTGTACCTGCAGTGGATGCTTCCTCTTCTCTGACCATGTCAGGTAAGAAAAGAAACTTTGGAAAGTTTTGCGTTCGATTTCTTTTGCCCCTAAATTGAGTAGGAGATTCAAAATAGCATGGAATAATGAGGGAAAGTATTGAACTACAAGTCTGGAGACCTAATTTCACTTTTGACTTTGACGTTTACTATCTGTGTGACTTTGGACAAATCACTGGCTGTCTCACAAAGCCTGTTGCTTTCCTTAACTGTTACGTTAGGATACCACATTGGGTTGATCACTCTGATCCCCTTCTTTTCCAGTATTGAGCCTTAAAGGGTACCCATGTAGAAAACGAAATCAGACACTTCTCAAGAGTGTTTCAACAGAAACATAGAAAAGCCAGGGGACATAGAAAACTAGCAATATATACCAAGATGTTTCATCTCTAATGGTCTCCCTCCACTAGGATTTCGACTAGTTGAAAAGAGAGAATAGGGAGAGAGGATGGAGAGTACTGGGCTCTACAGGGAGGCACAGAGTCGAGCGTAAGGAAGTTTAGGATGGTTTTCATTAGCACAGGCCAACAGGCACCAAGAGATGGGAGAAAATGTAAGAATGAAGAGGGAAAGCATAGAGGAGCTCTCAAGAAAAACGGAGTTTGCAATGGAATGCTGATGGGAACCAAAGATTTTCAATTAAAGCAGAAACAGCACAGAGGGAAACCTGCTCAGAGCAGGGCAAAACCAAGTTGATGGTAGCAAACCCTTACATTAACAGACTAAGAAGGAAAGTAAGGCCAGAACAGGGGATCACCGGGAAAGGCAGCTTATCAGAAAAGTCATACTCCGTTTTCTTTCTTTTATTGCCTCTCTGAATACAGTTGGCCACTTGACAGTTTTGAATATAAACATTTTAGAAATACGTTTTAGAAATGATGCCTCCTATAAACAAGCAACCACAGTGGTTATCTAGGGGGCTGCTTTTCAGTGTTTTATTCTTTCTAATTTTTAAACTAGGTAGACATTTCACCAATTCAACATTTTAAGTGATATCTTCTAAATTGAATCAGAAGGACTATTTTCCTTGGTGTGATATGTAGGTTCTAAGGCAAGGCTGCTTTTCATTTTTACAGTTATTTCCTTCCTAACACAGAGAGCACATTGATCAACAGCCATCGTTCGCTTGTAGATCTTAGCTACCGAAGAAGAAGAAGAAGAAGAAGAAAAAGTCAAGCCCCACATCTCTAATTCCCCCCACTTAGGGAATTCCCTGGCGGTCCAGTGCTTAGGACTCGGTGCTTTCACGGCCAGGGCCACGCGGCGCGGCCAAAGAAACAAAACAAACAAACATCCACGTTTATCGAAAACCATATTGTGGAGTCCTGTGGATTTTCTTACATTTGAAAATCTTTTTTAATTGGATTCTAGGCATGATGGTTTTTTGAGGTTTTGGGATGCCATCTTCTTGGATGCTGAAGATGATTCTAATCTAAGTTCTAGGATAAATCCAAAAACCTTCCTGATACATTTTAAGCTTCCTTTCTGCTTATTATATAAGCTATATTCATTGAAATATATATTTCTCCTAGGCTTAATACCTCTTACTTGCTGGGTAAAAATATGAAGGAGCACAATAATGAAACTCTTTTACACTTATTATTTTGCTGTCTGCTTCGTACCGGTTTTCATTGAAATACTTGTCTATATGTGTTGTGGCTACCTATACATGCACATTTATTGCATTCTGTTGCTTGTTATGCATTTTTTACTGACATACCTTCTCTGTCTGTATGCATTGGCTAGGAATTCATTCACCTCTATCACCTCCATCGTGTCTTCTGGTTAATAGTATTCACTAAAATAGAGTGGGCAAAATTCACTTTCATAATATTGCATGGATGGTACAGAATGCCATTTGTTAGTAAATTCATTAGGCTTCGATACTTGCCACATACCCCAGTTTTCATTAATATCTATGGATTTCTTTTTCGTTAACGTAATATGCTTGTCATGATTTTTCTTTGTCTTTCTAGAACTTATTGTATCTTCCTCCATATAAATCATACGCAACAGATCAGCTTATTCATCTATTAATTATTACTGCTATTATTATTGGTGGTGGTGTTATAACCACTTTACAGGTGAGGAATCTGAAGTAATCAGATAACTTTTCCCTTTCCAAAAGCACTTAAGAAATCCACTTTCGGGTAATCATTTTGAGGTAGGATGAGAAACCAGGCTTGAAGAGGGCAAAAATGACTCTTTCAATTCACCAGTTGGACTGAGCTGTACGTCACCTCTAGGTAATAGCGTGGGAACTGCACAAGCAAAGGGAGACACTGAAGACGACAATGGTAATAGCCGTACTGTTTTCTAATGGACAAAAAAAATGCCTATATTATAAGTTCTATTTCTCCTGCTTTCTGGCAGTATCATGCTCAGAGTGGAGTCCTGGCAAGGAAGTCAGGATACTTAGGTTCTGAAACCTGGTAATGATACTAACATAATGAGAGAACTTGAACAAGTCAACCCGACCTCTCTGAGCCTCAGTTTCCTTACTCACGAAATGAGACTGAGAACATCGAAGTTCTCTAAGGGCCTCCTAGTTCTAAAATGCTTCCAGTCTAGGAAATAGCATAGAAGTCAATACGAGTGCAGGCTGAAGGGAAAGACAGGGCAGGGAGAAGGTTGCTTCCAGCCTAGAGAACAATCTCTGAACCACACCACTTGGCTCTTCTGCCCGTCTGTGCCCAAGATGGGAGCACAGGCAGTTAATAGAGAAGAGTGGAAAACTGCTCAGTCCTTACAGCCATCATCAACTGTCTGATTTTGGGTTTCTCAGGAAGTAGTGATAGTAGAGGTGTCCTGATAGCAAGACCTTCAGATGATGCCGTTCCTCAAACGTAGTGAGAATTTCTCAACCTCCCTGAGTTTTTCATGACCCTCTTGTTCTTACAGAAAATTTCCAACATCCATCTCTACTTGGAACTCTAAATTCTCTGCAGCATTCTCCTCCTGTGGTGAGCAATGCAACTTCCCTAACACGAAGTGTCTGCAACTTCTCCAGAGTCTCTGCCCCTGCCGTCAGTTCGGCATCGGCTACCGGTACCCCTTTCCAGACACTCATGGGTAGTGCCTACCTTTACCAACATTCTAGCACGACTATGTTATCTGGAGTTACTGACCACAGCCAGATCTCCACTTCAGCTGCTTCCTATCCAGGTGTTCTTGAGTGGGACATCACAGCAAGCACTGAAAAGAATTCTTCTTCACTCGGAGACTTTACTCTGGCACTCACTGACCGCCACACAGCTGCCTCCTCCATGTTTCTGGCAGCCCAGTATGATAAAACTTCAGACGCCAAGAACATGGTCCCTCTACATCGATCGCTTTCTGCCAGCCTTGCTCAGGGAACACCATCTCAGATTCCAAATCAGGGGCAGAGCCGCCTGCCACTTCCCTGCCAGGAAGGAAGCCAGGTATATTACTATAACCAAGGCACACTGGGGTCTTTACTGTATGGAGAACTTGGCTCCTGCCCGCAATCCTACGGCTCGGCGTCATACACAGGAAGTCGGGCCTCTGGGCAACCAGAAATGGGAATGGGACTGAAGGAGATTCAGCCCACAAATATCCGACCACCAGCTTCCACCTCTGCAGTCTGCCACCCTGTGTCTGCTCAACGCATCACAGAAACAAGTTTTCAAGGTGAGTATAACAAACGCCAGAGAAAGTTGAAGAATGAGGTCGGCACTCAAAAATGGGGTCAAATCGACAGCTGGGAAGGGGTGTAGAGGCAGGTAGAATTTAGATCCTGAGCCTTTAATAACCACTACCTTCGCTCAGTGCCCTCTGTTTTTAGACTCTCTATGAGAACACCTAGGGCTTCCCTGGTGGCGCCGTGGTTAAGAATCCGCCTGCCAATGCAATGCGGGGGACACGGGTTCGAGCCCTGGTCTGCGAAGATCCCACATGCCGTGCAGCAACTAAGCGCATGTGCCACAACGACGGAGCCTGCATTCTAGAGCCCGTGAGCCTCAACTACCGAAGCCCACGTGCCTACAGCCCATGCTCCGCAACAAAGAGAAGCCACCGCGATGAGAAGCCCGCACACCGCAACCAAGAGTAGCCCCCGCTAGCCGCCAACTAGAGAAAGCCCGTGCACAGCAATGAGAGACCCAGTGCAGCCAAAAAAATAAATACGTAGAATAAATAAGTTCAAACAGTAAATAAATACATAAACATAAATTACAAAAAAAAGAACACCTAATGCAGGTGGGAAGGTGGGAGGGCCACTGTAGAGGTCATCTATGCTACATGTACAAGAACCCCGAGAGCACACCAATCGGTACCACACTTTTCACTGCTGTAGCCGATCGTTCCCCCTGTACTGCCACACTGTAGCACTCCCTTCCCTCATCTACTGCTATAGTCTCTTCGGAAGGTGTTTCAGAACTCTTGTTATGAGAGTGCCAGTTGAACTGTCCTCACTTCCTTCATTTATACCAGGATTGAAGACCTTGTGGTCCGAGATCCTGTCCAGAGAGCAAGCAGGCTAAGACTCTGTCTTTGTTGATGTATTTCATCAGCAAGGGCTCTACCCCCTCTCCTAGTTCATGGTGTGACGTGTTCTTGGCCTCTCGGGAAAGTGGGGAGAATGGAAAGGACCCTATATGAGAATGCTAGGCTTTGTAAAACATTTCAGGTTTTTAAAAATAAGACTCATTTTGTATTGGACTTATAACAGTCCTATGAAATACAAAGCGAGCCGAGAATCAGCGACAGGAAAGGCTCACCAGTAAGAATTACAACAGTCACCGCTTACCTCGTAGCATAGGGCACTGTCCATGATCCTTAAGAAGAGTTAGTAGAAATGCCTTGCCCATCTTGCCCCTGAACCCCTTGAAAGGTACACGACTGCTGTGTTGGTGTTTAGGGGGAGCATCTCACTTACCAGGGACTGACTTCTCCCTTGATCCCTTTGTAGGGATGGAGACCTCCCCCCTGGTGATGAAAAATTCCCTGGGATTGCAACCTCCAAGCCAGACGTTTTGTGTGACACAAAGTCAAGAACTCCCCAAGTCCTGCAGTAGCAGAAACAGCCACATACTTGAGAGTAACCCACCATCTGAACTTGGGGACATTTCAGTGACAGCTCCAGTCCAGAGTGCCAGGCGTCTCCTGGCCCTGCCTCCAGCTCCAAGCCAGGGACAAATAGAGAGTAAGCACGTGGATGATATCAAAACCAAGCTTTCAAAGCCTCTGGATGCCTACCAGATCCCAACAGAGAACCAAGATCCTCCACTACTCCCTTTAGGAATCCCTGATATTCACCAGCCGCTGGCCTGCACCGATCCCCTCAGCCAAGAGGAGCAGCCTGGTTCTGAAAATGCTGATCTGGGAGAGAACAGCCGGAGTCGTCAGGACCTAGGGACACTTGAAAATGGGATTGAACCTAGCAGTGGTCTTGCAGACATTACTACACTGGCGGAGGATATTCACCTTCCCCAGCTCTTTAATCCTTTGAAAGATCTTGATCAATCCCAAGGTCCCAACGTGATCAAAGCTAAAGACACCAGAGCCATTAAGGTGAATCAGGTGCAGGAAAAGCCAAGTGTCATAAAGGTTCCCTCTGATCAACCCAGGAAGAACAAACAGAAAGCCTCTGAGCCTATCAGTGGCGCTCCCAAGGCCAAAATCCAGCCAAAGAATCCAGAGTGCCTGTTAGGGGGAGAAGTGGTTACATGCCACGCTGCAGTCAGTGACAGGGCTCCTGTGAACACGGCCAAGCACTCTCAAGGCAAACCTCAGAAAGCTGCATCCAGAAAGATCAGCAAAACTAAGAGCCACGGGCAGGAAAAGACCAAAAGGACCAGAGGGAGAAACAAGGCTGAGGAGAACAAGCAGTCAGGGAACAAAGTCAAGGCAGAAGAGAAGCCAGCAATCCCCCACACGAAGCGAAAGGAACACCAAACTGAGCTTCTCCAACAGAGCTTTCAAAAGCCTCGAACCTCCCTTGGCGTGCGCATGCTGGAGTCTGTGAAGGTTCTTCATGCGCTGGGGAAGAAGAATGAGACGAAAACTGGGCTCTCTTCCTGTCGGCTCTTGGGAAAGTCAAGCAACCCCAAAGACCCCCAGCCACCCCCAGCTATCCAGCCATGGCGGCATACCCCACGTGAGGGGAAGGGTCCTGAGAAAACGCAAGTCCAAGCCCAGAAACCAGACAGCAGTGCTGAAACAGAGTGTCCATCTCCAGCCCAGTATGAGCGGCCTCCTCCTGGGAAGGTCAAGTTGATACCTCTGCCTTTTTCTGCCTGGGACAAGCCTCAAGCTCGACCCGCTCCTCGGAGGCCACAGTCTCTGGCCTCACATCGGCCTGCTGGGGCTTACCGTGCCCAGCCTGGTTCTACTGACTCAGCTCAACCTGCTGCAGCCAATTCATCCCAGCCAGCTCCTGCCTCTTTGCCAGGCCCCGCCAAACCAGCTCAGCCAACTGTGACCAACCCAACCCAACCGGCTTGGACCAACCATACCCAGCCTCGTGTCCCTCAGTCTGCTGCTCCTAGGCCTGCACCCTCCAAAACTTCATCTGGCGCTCCTCTCCAGCGGGAGCCTGTTCCCCCTGCTGTGAATAAGCGCCAGTCCCCACCCAAGCTCCAAACCCAATTTCTACTCCAAGACTTCAGCAAGCAACGAGTTCCATGGAGGGAACCCAACGTGCCTGAGCCAGTCATGTCAAAGCCCATCGAACAAGAGCAGAGGCCAGAGCGAGAGGCCATGAAGAGGCGGGCTCAACAACAACGGGAGAATGCTGCCAGATACACCTCTTCGGGCAAGCTGCAATTTTTCACCGAGAGGGAAAACGAAATGGAAATTGCCGACTACTACGGATACGTCAAGTGAGAGCTGCTAGGATTCTTGGTGCCACCTTGGCTACCAGCTGTTCTTCCATACACAGGTAAGACAGGTATAGAACTGAATAAGTAAATGGAATACAATTAATAGACGAGTAACAAACCTTTCGAATTTTCAGATGCTGCTAACTGGGGCGTGAGAAAGGAAGGACTGAAAGTTGGATGGGAGAATGAAGGAAAGGGGTAAAAACTGAGCAAAGAGGAAGGAACTTGGCCCAGGGCTAGGAAGGCCAAAAGAGACGTATGGATTTAGGAAAGGAAGCAGGAGTGAGGATGAAATGGCAGAAGTAAAAAGCAGGGTCAGAGGTCTGGGTTGAAAGAACACAATTGGAGTAGAGTTGAAGGTGACAGAAGATGAGTCTAGGTTTACTAGGAGAAATAGAAAAAGTCTCTCGGGGACGCTGGCCTTAAGTCTCACAACCACCAGATAGGTATTTCAGAAAACAAGAGGTTCAGGACACATCTCTGAAAGGTCTGAGTTGCCTTATTCAGGTGTGACTGTAGTGGGGGAATAGGGAAATCTACCAGAGAAGTGGCTAGGGCTCAGAGTTATCCTAGGGGCAGCTGACGACAGGGGCAGAGCCAAGGGAACTGCTGCATCAGGAGGCCCACGAACAAATCAGGGGCATAGCCGCCTGTCACTTCCCTGCCAGGAAGGAAGCCAGGTATATTACTATAACCAAGGCACACTGGGGTCTTTACTGTATGGAGAACTTGGCTCCTGCCCGCAATCCTACGGCTCGGCGTCACACACAGGAAGTAGGGCCTCTGGGCAACCAGAAATGGGAATGGGACTGAAGGAGATTCAGCCCACAAATATCCGACCACCAGCTTCCACCTCTGCAGTCTGCCACCCTGTGTCTGCTCAACGCATCACAGAAACAAGTTTTCAAGGTGAGTATACAGACGGCAGAGAAAAGTTGAACAATGAGGTCAGCATTCAAAAATGGGGTCAAATCGACAGCTGGGAAGGGGTGTAGAGACAGGTAGAATTTAGATCCTGAGCCTTTAATAACCACTACCTTCTCTCAGTGCTCTCTGTTTTTAGACTCTATATGAGAACACCTAGGGCTTCCCTGGTGGCGCCTGCCAATGCAGGGGACACGGGTTCGAGCCCTGGTCTGCGAAGATCCCACATGCCGTGCAGCAACTAAGCGCATGTGCCACGACGACGGAGCCTGCATTCTAGAGCCCGTGAGCCTCAACTACCGAAGCCCACGTGCCTACAGCCCATGCTCCGCAACAAGAGAAGCCACCGCGATGAGATAGATGCCCGCACACCGCAACCGAGAGTAGCCCCCGCTAGCCGCCAACTAGAGAAAGCCCGTGCACAGCAATGAGAGACCCAGTGCAGCCAAAAACATAAATACGTAGAATAAATAAGTTCAAACAGTAAATAAATACATAAACATAAATTACAAAAAAAAAGAACACCTAATGCAGGTGGGAAGGTGGGAGGGCCACCGTAGAGGTCATCTATGCTACATGTACAAGAACCCCGAGAGCACACCAATCGGTACCACACTTTTCACTGCTGTAGCCGATCATTCCCCCTGTACTGCCACACTGTAGCACTCCCTTCCCTCATCTACTGCTATAGTCTCTTTGGAAGGTGTTTCCGAACTCTTGTTATCAGAGTGCCAGTTGAACTGTCCTCACTTCCTTCATTTATACCAGGATTGAAGACCTTGTGGTCCGAGATCCTGTCCAGAGAGCAAGCAGGCTAAGACTCTGTCTTTGTTGATGTATTTCATCAGAAAGGGCTCTACCCCCTCTCCTAGTTCATGGTGTGAAGTGTTCTTGGCCTCTCGGGAAAGTGGGGAGAATGGAAAGGACCCTATATGAGAATGCTAGGCTCTGTAAAACATTTCAGGTTTTTAAAAATAAGACTCATTTTGTATTGGACTGACAACAGTCCTATGAAATACAAAGAAAGCCGAGAATCAGTGACAGGAAAGGATCACCAGTAAGAACTACAGCAGTCACCGCTTACCTCGTAGCATAGGGCACTGTCCGTGATCCTTAAGAAGAGTTAGTAGAAATGCCTTGCCCATCTTGCCCCTGAACCCCTTGAAAGGTACACGACTGCTGTGTTGGTGTTTAGGGGGAGCATCTCACTTACCAGGGACTGACTTCTCCCTTGATTCCTCTGTAGTGATGGAGACTTCCCCGCTGATGAAAAATTCCCTGGGATTGCAACCTCCAAGCCAGACAGCTTTCCTATGGAATGACAGAGAACTTGTCAAGGTGAAACACCAGTCTGCGGGAGAAAGGGAGGAAGAGAATGATGGAAATCGTTTCTGGGAAACTATTCTTACATTATGTGTTGTTTGTTCCCGGTAAATAAACTGAAATCTTCTTAACAGTAAAACAAAATCTAAACCACTAAAGCCAATAATACAGGAGTATAACGTTTGAAAAAAATTTCTTTGGCTGCGCAGCATGTGGGATCTTAGCTCCCCAACCAGGGATTGAACCCACGCCTGCTGCATTGGAAGCGCAGAGTCTTCACCACGGGACCACCGGGGAAGTCCCAGGACTATCACTTTTAAAGGAGAAGGTACAAACCCCTCGGTTCTATGAACTGGAGATTTTTAGTAAGAAGTCAATATATTTGTTGTTAGGCACATTTTATGTTAGGCTGTCTCCCTGCACAGGATGCAGGCGCCTTGAGAATGGAAGTCATATCCCTCTATAGTACGTCCCTCTTCTTTCTGCTTTGCAGTTTGCTGCTCCACTTGTTCAACCCCACCTAGTAATAACCTATACTTCCCTCGTTCCTGTTTTCCCATCTGGAAAACAGACAAAAGGCAACCAAACAACGCAAGGTCTCAACAAATAAGGGATATCCAAAACCAGAGATGGCCAGAACTTCTGTATCCCTTCATGAAACCTAGCCCAGTGTTCAATACTTAGGTATCATTAATACATGCGTGTTGACTGAAACAGTTGAAACTCAATTCTTCCACTTCCCAGTTTAGTTTTAGTCCTCATACAAAACCTGATAATCAACTTGCTTAATGCCAGGGATCACAGTGAAAAATAATATCTGAACTGACTTCTGTCAGATGAGTGAGAACTAAGGTTAATTCAGTGTATCTGAAGCATAGAAAGTGAGGGCAAAAGTGGCATAAGATGGGGCTAGAGAAGCAGAGAGGATTCTAGACCACGCAGAGTCTTAAAGGCCAACACTGTGTTTTCTATTCTCAAAACAATGCTTGTGAGCGATGTTTATGAGCAATGTTCCAACTTGCTTTGAAGGTTTTTTGTGTGAAGAATGGATTGGAAGGAAACAAGATATATGGACACTAGTTAGGACCTAATCACAACACACAGGCAAGTTCAGTATTAGGGTGTTGAGGGAGAGCTGACAGATTCCAAAGAAATTCAGGAGATAAACTGAAGCGGGCTTAATGGGGTATGAGATGGAGGAAAGGAAGGTCTTAGGGAATTAAAGGGTTTACTGCACACATGAGCAAAGTCTCAAAATTAATCATTTGAACGTACAGAGGTAGATCTCTCAAATGACTCCGGTTAGGAAGCAACGGTACGCCCTTTAGAATTCCTAGAGACAACACAAATCAACTGTTTCGATGGAAAGTTCGGCGGGACCGGTGCGTTTTTTCACTCCAACTTAGCTCCAGTTCCTATTACTCACATCTTCTGTGCCAAAACAACACACCTGGAGGAACTGAAGGGGATTCCGTTTTGGTAATTAAGGAGTGTCCCCAACACTGACAGTCCCATCTTAAAAAGCACTCCCTCTGCATTTTACCCGAGGAGCAATGGCCAGAGCCTCCCTTTGAAAACGATGGGCAGAAATGAGAACATCACACACTGTCCCTTTCAGCTACTGTGAACTGAGCCGCGAGACGACCAATACCCCCTGGCACAGCGCGGACGGGCCAGCGCGCGGGGGCAACAGGGACAGGAGACAGCACAAGAGACGAAGCCCAGGCCCAGGGGCCAAGGCCTATTACCTTTCCGGCATGTGCAAAACATAAAACAGAAGCAATATTGTAACAAATTCATTAAAGACTTAAGAAAAAAACAAAACTCAGATGCTAAAGTGCCTACTCTAACCACTATACTATATTGCTTCTATAAAACAAGCACTAAACCTCAGATACAGAAAAAAACCCTTTTCGTGTCCTCACACCTAGGTCAAAATTACAAAGCGTTAATTCAGGAGACAGAAAGGGAAGGAATAAATCTGAATGAATCTGAGTCAGAACACAGTGCTATAACCTTAGGCAAATTCCACAATACCCATGCCTCAACATGGCAAATTCCACAATACCCATGCCTCAACCTCCCTATCTATAAAGGAGTTAACCACACCAGCGCTAACCATTACTTGCCTCCTGGTAGCTTGTGAGTGTTAATTAATATTTGTAATAAATACACAGATCATCAGTTGAAAGAAACAAGGAAAACTACAGCGTTATTATTATTGCCTTGTTGCTAGAGCTAAACACCACAAATCAACATAAATAACTTATGTACACCAAGAATGTAGGGTTTGAATATGTACTTTGAAAGGCAATCATATAATTAGTTGTTTCACCTCTAATTGCTTTTCCTTTTTTTTTTTTTTTAATTTAAAAAAGCAATACAGGGACTTCCCTGGTGGTTCAGTGGTAAAGAATCCGTCCTGCAATGCAGGGGACGCGGGTTCGATTCCCGGTCGGGGAACTAAGATCCCACATGCCGCGGGGCAACTAAGCCCTCGCACCAAACTACTGAGCTCGCACACCTCAATGAGGTAGCCCACGTGCAGCAAACTACAGAGCCCACGCGCTCTGGAGCCTGCACGCCACAACTACAGAGCCCACGTGCCACAACTAGAGAGAGAAAACCCGCACGCCACAACTAGAGAGAAGCTCTCATGCTGCAACGAAGAGCCCGTGCGCCGCAACGACAATAAAGATCCCACATGCCTTAACGAAGGTCCCGCGTGCCGCAACTAAGACCCAATACAGCCAATCAACCAGTCAATCAATCAAGTGGGGCGGGGGGAGCAATACAGGAATTTCCCTGGCAGTCCAGTGGTTAAGACTCCAAGCTCCCAATGCAGGGGGCACGGGCTCGATCCCTGATTGGGGAACCAAGATCCCACATGTGGCACAGCGTAGCCGAAAAAAAAAACAAAAAAAGCAACACATACCCTACGGCATTTATCCCAGAGAACGCATGTTCGCACAAAAAAAGGTACACAAATGTCCACAGCATCTCTATCAGTAATAGTCAGGAAATGGGAAAAAAACTCAGATGTTCTTCAATGGGCAAGTGATTAAACAAACTGAAGTACAGCCAAACCATGGAATACTACTCAGCAATTAAAAAGAAAGCGGCACTGGGACCTCTCTGGTGTTCCAGCGGTTAAGACTCTGCACTCTCAATGCAGGGGGCCCAGGTTCCATCCCTGGTCAGGGAACTAGATCCCGCATGCTGCAACTAAAGACCCGCACAGCCAAATAAATAAATAAATATTTTTTTTAAAAAAGAGGAGCACTGTTGATTCATGCAATTTGGATGACTCTCCAGGGAATTACACTGATTGAAAAAGGCCAATCCAAAAGGTTGCATACTGGGAATTCCCTGGCGGTCCAGTGTTTAGCACTCAGCACTTTCACTACCTGGGCTGGGTTCAATCCTTGGTCGGGGAACTAAGATCGCACAACCGGCAGCGCAGCCAAAAAAAAATTTTTTTTACTTAAAAAAAAAAAAAGGTTACACACTATATGATTTTATTCACATAACATTCTTTTTTTTTAATTAATTAGTTAATTTGTTTTATTTTTGGCTGCGTTGGGTCTTCGTTGCTGCGTGTGGGCTTTCTCTAGTTGCGGCGAGCGGGGGCTACTCTTTGTTGCAGTGTGCGGGCTTCTCGCTGCGGTGGCTTCTCTTGTTGCAGAGCACGGGCTCTAGGCACGCGGGCTTCAGTAGTTGTGGCACGTGGGCTCAGTAGTTGTGGCTCCCGGGCTCTAAAGCGCAGGCTCAGTCGTTGTGGCGCATGGGCTTAGTTGCTCCGCGGCATGTGGGATCTTCCCGGACAAGGGATCAAACCCATGTCCCCTGCAATGGCAGGCAGATTCTTAACCGCTGCGCCACCAGGGAAGTCCCACATAACATTCTTGAAATGACAGGTTGCCAGGGACAGATAGGGCCGGGGGAGTGGGAGACGGGCCATCTTCCCCAGGGGGTATTTTCCCTTGATCATCTGCACAAAAACTTTATTGCAACTTTATCCACTGCACTATCAGATCATTATGATTTGGTGGGGAGTGGGGGAGCAGCAGTGGCTATAAAATGGCATCAGGAGAGATCCTGTGGGATGGAAATGTTCTCTATCTTGACTGTGTCAATGGCAATACCCAGGTTGTGACAGTATACTATGATTCTGTAAGATGTTACCATTGGGGAAAACTGGGTAAAGGACACACAGGAGCTATCGCACTATTATTTCTTACAACTGCATGTAAACCTACAATAATCTGGACACAAAAAGTTTAATCAGAAATGAAGGCAACACATGCCTCTTGTAACAAGTAAAACAATAGTCTGTGGTCAGTCTCTTTCTCTACCCGTCCCATTCCCTCCCTCTTGAGATAACCATGCAAACTCACTGCTCATACAAACAGGCATGCATTTAATACTTTCTGTTTACTGTATCAAAATGGGATCATACATACTACATATTACCCTGCAGCCTACCTTCTTCACCCATCATCCCTATATCATAGAGAGCTTAAAAAAAAAAAATTTTTTTTTAAGTGCCAAGCAGGATGGCAGGTATAGAAAATTTTCTGACTAGGGCAAATCTGACAAATGTTTACCGTGCTAATGTGCCATAGCTCAGCCAGGTGCATTCAGTGAGAGCACAATATGCAAGTAGCATTCTAAAGAGATCTGCAAAAAATGCAAGGTCTTCAGCAGCTCTTCGAGGATCCCATCCCCCTCTCTGCCTCCTCCATGGAACCATCCCATGGAGGTTGAACAGTTTAACTCCATTTGCCCCTCCTGCTGTTTGTGCTTTCGTTGTATACTTCTGTTCTACATCTCCACAAGACATTATTATTGTCACTTATTTACAAAATAACATATAAATATAAAGGTGTATGTACCTGGGTATATGTACATGTATATATTAGACACACACACACTTTAAGTGCTCTTTGTTCTTTCCTGCAGTTGTGTTCTTTTTTTTGGGGGGGGGGGGGCAAGTTTTTATATTGGTAAAGTTCTGTACTACTAGAAATATAAGATTTGAAAAGAAAAGTGAGACTTGAGGATCATCTGTGGAGCTTATCCTCATTCTCCTGCTGACGCATTATATGTTTATAATTTGAGAACTGCAGATAAATACAAACTGGTCTTCTCCATACTTGCTCACTAAGGAATTCCTCATTTCTAGGAAACGTCTATTTCAAGGAAAGGAAACAAACAAAAACACCTAGTGCACTAGATGATTAAAAGGTACACATTTTATAGCCTGAGTTCGAGAAAAAAATTACCCAAGAAACGGCCTTTTTCCCTAGGAGCCAGCTTCTACTAGGGGAGTCTAGGGTTCTCTAGGCAAAGAAAAAAAACTTGCCAGTTTAAACAGAATAACAGAAACGTTCAGCCAATCAAATATACAGAACTCATCACTTGCAGTGAGGAATGAAAGGCCTGTATCAACAGAAACAATAAATGGCACCGGCAACGTCTGCAACAGAAAACAAACAGGAAATCCTTTAAAAAGCCAAAATTGCAAAGACAGATGAACAGGGTATGAAATTACACGCCGGGCAATGCACCTGTTAAAGGAAAAGAGGCGCACACCAAGTCTGAAGTCTTAAGAATTCGGTGTTTAACACTACTTCTGCATGCTGCCC
The DNA here is from genome assembly GCF_965194805.1 of Balaenoptera borealis. Classification (NCBI taxonomy): domain Eukaryota; kingdom Metazoa; phylum Chordata; class Mammalia; order Artiodactyla; family Balaenopteridae; genus Balaenoptera; species Balaenoptera borealis. Next base: position 84,887 of record NW_028123228.1, on the reverse strand, counting down.
AGCAGAAAACTCGGGTCCTGGCTTAATCCACAACGCACACTTCATTTAAGGAGGTGAACTGCTTGGTCTGACTCAGTTTCTTATTCTGTAAAATGAATGCAACACAGCTGTCGTGAGTCCCCAAAGAATTCTGCACAAACGCTTTGTAACTCCAAAGTGCTGTGCAAATCAGAGCAGCCCTTCTCTCCTTCACATTCGTTGGACTTAGAATTTCAGAAGTTTAGCTGAAAATACAGACGACTCGGAAGCAAGGGACTGAGAGTGGCCCACACAGGTGGAAAGAAATGCAGAAACTGGAGCACCTCATACAAACCGCAAGAGACCACGTTCACGTGCACACGTTATCAGTAACAGAAAACGCCACCGGTAGCAACTGTAAACCACTGAGAGGACCAGCAACGACATGTGTCCAAATCCAGCCGGCAGCACAGCCTCGTCGGCGGCAATGCCTTAAACACAGCTCCCCGCACTCCGCGGCCTAACAAGATCCACTTTTTCCAAAAAGTTTAGCAACTTGCCAAGTACACTGGCGTAGTTCACCTTTTTTAATTGCTAAGCAAACATGCAGGGGAGTTGAGACAATCAAGGGAATGTTCAGCCTTCCTCAAAAATAAGATCCAGGAAATTCACGTTTTGCTTGAACAGTTTCATGTCTAAAACTGATCACAAACCTCTGTTTGATGTTGTTTTCTCGCTGCTGGCCAATGAGCCCGGGAAAGAGAACCAATTCTTTCAAACAGGGAGGGCTCTCTGCACTCTTCAGCTAAACCAGCGAGGCTTTACCACCGTCACGTTTAAAATAATGAGGAGGATGCCTCCATAGAGTTTACCGGGCTGCGCTAATCACGAGGGGCCTCGGGCGCCCAGGGCGGATCCCAGCGCCGGTGGCCGCGGGACCGGACGCCCTCCCCGGGACCCCCCCAGGACCCCCTCCCCGGGACGCGGCCGCGGGACAGGACGCCCCCCAGAACCCCTGCCCGGGACGCAGCTGCGGGACAGGACGCCCCCCAGACCCCTGCCCGGGACGCAGCTGCGGGACAGGACGCCCCCCAGAACCCCTGCCCGGGACGCGGCCGCGGGACACGAAGCTCCCCCCTCCCCAGGAACCCCTCCCCAGAGCGCGGGCCTCGCCGCCGTCTCGCAGCACCCGCCGCGCTCACCGCGGGCCGGGAGCCCCCTCAGGCCGACTGGCCCCCGCCCGCCGCCCGGCCTCCCTCCGGCCCGCGCCGCCCGCCGCGCTCACCGCGTTTTTCTTCTGCACCATCTTGTCCATCTTCTTGGCAATGCGGACCACCTCGTCCTCCATGGCCCTGGCAGGCCTGCCCCGCGCCGGGCCGCGGGGGACGGGAAACGAGCGGAGCTGGCCGGGCGGCAGGTAAGCCCAGGCGTCGGCGAGGGCCCTCACCAGGCGTCACCGAGGCGCTTCTTCACTCACGACGACTGCGACGGCGGGGGCGGCGGCGGCGGCGGCGCTCCTCCCACGCAGGCAGCGCCAATCGAGCTCCCAGCTCGCGGCGGCGACGGCGGCGGCGCTCCTCCCACGCAGGCAGCGCCAATCGAGCTCCCAGCTCGCGGCGGCGACGGCGGCGGCGCTCCTCCCACGCAGGCAGCGCCAATCGAGCTCCCAGCTCGCGGCGGCGACGGCGGCGGCGCTCCTCCCACGCAGGCAGCGCCAATCGAGCTCCCAGCTCGCGGCGGCGACGGCGGCGGCGCTCCTCCCACGCAGGCAGCGCCAATCGAGCTCCCAGCTCGCGGCCGCGGCGGCGCTCCTCCCCCGCAGGCAGCGCCAATCGAGCTCCCAGCTCGCGGCGGCGACGGCGGCGGCGCTCCTCCCACGCAGGCAGCGCCAATCGAGCTCCCAGCTCGCGGCGGCGGCGCTCCTCCCACGCAGGCAGCGCCAATCGAGCTCCCAGCTCGCGGCGGCGGCGGCGGCGGCGGCGGCGCTCCTCCCCCGCAAGCAGCGCCAATCCAGCTCGCGGCGGCGGCGGCGGCGGCGCTCCTCCCCCGCAGGCAGCGACAATCGAGCTCCCGGCTCGCGGCGGCGACGGCGGCGCTCCTCCCCCGCAGGGAGCGCCAATCGAGCTCCCAGCTCGCGGCGGCGACGGCGGCGGCGCTCCTCCCACGCAGGCAGCGCCAACCGAGCTCCCAGCTCGCGGCGGCGACGGCGGCGGCGCTCCTCCCACGCAGGCAGCGCCAATCGAGCTCCCAGCTCGCGGCGGCGGCGCTCCTCCCCCGCAGGCAGCGCCAACCGAGCTCCCAGCTCGCGGCGGCGACGGCGGCGGCGCTCCTCCCACGCAGGCAGCGCCAATCGAGCTCCCAGCTCGCGGCGGCGGCGCTCCTCCCCCGCAGGCAGCGCCAATCGAGCTCCCAGCTCGTGGCGGCGGCGGCGGCGGCGGCGCTCCTCCCCCGCAGGGCAGCGCCAATCGAGCTCCCAGTTCGCGGCGGCGGCGGCGGCGCTCCTCCCCCGCAGGCAGCGCCAAACGAGCTCCCAGCTCGCGGCGGCGGCGGCGGCGGCGCTCCTCCCCCGCAGGCAGCGCCAATCCAGCTCGCGGCGGCGGCGGCGGCGGCGGCGCTCCTCCCCCGCAGGCAGTGCCAAGCGAGCTCCCAGCTCGCGGCGGCGGCGCTCCTCCCCCGCAGGCAGCGCCAAGCGAGCTCCCAGCTCGCGGCGGCGACGGCGGCGGCGCTCCTCCCCCACAGGCAGCGCCAGTCGAGCTCCCAGCTCGCGGCGGCGGCGGCGGCGGCGGCGCTCCTCCCCCGCAGGCAGCGCCAATGGAGCTCCCAGCTCGCGGCGGCGGCGGCGGCGGCGCTCCTCCCCCGCAGGCAGCGCCAAACGAGCTCCCAGCTCGCGGCGGCGGCCGCGGCGGCGCTCCTCCCCCGCAGGCAGCGCCAATCCAGCTCGCGGCGGCGGCGGCGGCGGCGGCGCTCCTCCCCCGCAGGCAGTGCCAAGCGAGCTCCCAGCTCGCGGCGGCGGCGCTCCTCCCCCGCAGGCAGCGACAATCGAGCCCCCGGCTCGCGGCGGCGACGGCGGCGCTCCTCCCCCGCAGGGAGCGCCAGTCGAGCTCCCAGCTCGCGGCGGCGGCGGCGGCGGCGCTCCTCCCCCGCAGGGAGCGCCAATCGAGCTCCCAGCTCGCGGCGGCGGCGGCGCTCCTCCCCCGCAGGCAGCGCCAATCGCGCTCCCAGCTCTGTTCTTTTGTTTTTTTTTTTTTGAATTCTGAGATTTTTCATTTGAAGTAAATCTTAAAGCTATTAAATTCACAAATATGCTAATTTAAATACCCAATTCTATTATCTAAAACACACATTGCAAACATACAAATATCTATTCTCTCCACATGTCAGAGCCCATTCATTTCATGGTTTGGAAATGGGGAGAATAGATCCCCTTAAACTGCAAGTCAGCAGGTGTTTCTTTACAGTTAACTTTAGCAAAATTCATACAAAATATTAATGAACAATGATCTTCTTTACTTGTTAACTCACAAGGAAACACCTTCAAAACTGCATTTTGTTAAAGTTTCTGTACTAAAATGTAGAAAAACTGAACTACACAAATATTGAAAAGTTTAAAATTCCTTAATTTTTTATTCCTGGTACCACTACCACAATTTACAGGGCAATATACCTGATGTAATGAAAAGAAAAAGACAAAGCTACAACAGATAAAAGACCTCAGGAATGTACATCTAATTGACCCTCCGTTGCATGAATCAATAGCTGCACTTTTTGCAAACTGTGGCTAGGACAGTCCTGAACAAGAAGGGTTTCCTGTTTAAGCTGCAGTAACTTTTCTGACTATGGATCATCGTTCCTTCTGCGGCAGGTTTTTACAGTTCCTCTAATGCATTTGGGACGACTGTCTCAAAGTAACCTGCAGCTTTCCTGACAACTCCTCGCTCTCTCTCCTGCTAAGAACTGTAGCCCTTTTCTTCTGAGTTTTGAGAACCTTCTGCTACCATATCCACCACTTCCACCACCAGATCCATAACCACCACCATAGGGACTTCCCGAGCTTCTTCCACCAAAACTGCCCCCCTTCATGGGTCCATAATTTGATTGCTGTTGTCCACTATAATTTCCAAAATCATTATAGCTCCCACCACCACCACCATAGTTACCTCCAAAATTTCCTCCTTCATTGTAAGCATCATATCCTCCACCACCGCCACCATATCCACCATCTTGGTTTCCATATCCTGGTCCACCACCACCATAGCCTCCTCTACTACTGTAACCAGGACCACCACCATCGTTACCACCGTCGCCTCCAAATCCGTTTTATCCACCATCACCTCCTCCATAACTACCTCTGCTGCCACCACCTCCACCACCATAGCCTCCTCTTCCACCAAAGTTTCCACCACGGCCAAAGTTACCTCCACCACCTCCAAAGTTTCCTCCACGACCCATAAAGTTGCCAGATCCACCTCCACGACCTCTCTGTGATCCAGCAGATTGCATTTCTTGTTTAGAAAGGGCCTTTTTCACTTACAATTATGCCCATTAATAGTGTGGTATCTCTGAACAACAATTTTATCAACTGTATCATGATCATCAAAAGTTACAAAAGCAAATCCTCTCTTTTTTCCACTCTGCCTGTCTTCCATAACTCCTATGGTTTCAATCTTGCCATACTTTTCAAAGTAGTCTCTCGAATTACATTCTTCTGTATCTTCTTTAATACCACCAACAAAAATTTTCTTCACTGTTAGACGGGCACCAGGCTTTACAGAATCCTCTCTAGAAACAGCTCTCTTTGGTTCCACTACACGCCCATCAACCTTGTGTGGTCGAGCACACATTGCTGCATCCACCTCTTCAACCCAAGAGTAAGTCACAAAACCAAAGCCCCTGGAACGGTTTGTCTGGGGGTCTCTCATCACCACACAATCTGTAAGTGTGCCCCATTTCTCAAAATGTTCTCTTAAGCTATCGTCTGTAGTTTCAAAGCTCAGACCACCAATAAACAGTTTTCTCAACTGTTCTGGTTCCTTTGGATCATGGCCCTCCTCCCCCCGGCGGCGGCGGCGGCCGGAGTCGGGCTGGGGGCGACCGGGCGGCGGTTTTACCTCCGTTTTGAGACCGGACTCGCCTCTTCCAAGTCGAGTTCAATATGGGACCGAGAGCCCAGCTCTGTTCTATGTTGGGCCATTTTACTTCAGCCCAAAAAAATTTCTTCTAGTATTCCCTAAGGTCTGCTGGGGATCAGTTTTCTTATTTTTCATTTATCTGTATTTGATTTTTTAAAATTGATTCCAATTTTCTGTTGAGATTCTCCATATTTTAATCTATTAACCCCCATCTTTTACTCTCAATATAGTCATTTTAAAGTTCTGTGCTAACTCCAGAATCTGAATTCCCTCTAAATCAATTTTTCTTGGTTTTTTTTTTTTTTTTTTTTTTTTTGTCTTAAGTTTTAGTCACTTTTTCCTGCTTCAGGAATTTCATAATTTTTGATTGTGTGCTGGACGTGGTGAATAAAAAATTCATAGAGACTGAAGATGCTATTACTTTGCACCAGAGAAGATTTACCCTTTTCTCTGTGAATCAGAGTGGCTGATCATTTCAGTCATTTCAGGAATTTTACTAGGTCAGAACTGGGTTGGAGCTTTAGTTGTCTCATCCTACCTATGATTTTTCCTAATTTGTGGCCTCCCTGGATTTTTGCTGTGAGCCTGACAGGTCTTTGATTCTTCAATAAATACAGTCAGTTATTGACTTCAGTCTTTCAGATGTTTGAATTCAGCTCTTTAGGCTCTCAGTTCTCACAGCTTCAGAGTATGGCAAATGTAAGGAGAGACCAGCTATGTATTTGTTGCCGTTACACTTTCTCAGTGAAAATTTGTCTCATAAACACTGAAACATTGCAGATGACTTCACTTTTTCTGACTCAGCCCCCTTCTTGGGGATGGCACTTCTGGGTTTTTACTGTGAGTCTGGTAGGTCTCTAATTCCTCACTTTGGAAAGTTCTCTCCCTCAGGCATTAGGTATTTAGCTTCCTGCTTTATATAGGTTCAAAAACTGGCAAATGTCTTGAAGAGGAGACCTAATGATTGTCACAGGCCCCTTTATCTAGCGGGATTTGGTTTGTTAGTGCCATGACTGTGCAGGAAATTTCACTCTGCTTTCTTGGCTCAGTCCCCCATCATCCTATACCACCCTGACACTAAGGAAATGTCCTGTGGGGGAAATCGGCTTGACATTCTGCTAGATTTCACTCCATCATGCCAGCAAATGAGTTCATCAAAAGATATGGTGATTTCTCTTTTCCAGTGGAGTATGTCTCCCTACACCAAACCCCTGCTCCAAATCTCTAAATGTCCCTCTCTAGCATATTAGTTGATATTGTTTCTTGATTGCTTCCTTAGCTCGATGATCTTTTATTCAAGTTTGTTTGCTCGTTGCAGCAGGAGTGATGGCCTGTGCCTACCTAGTGCAGGCATATTATTATGGAGATATGGCTTTGGTCCCAGACACCACAATAAGGAGAATATCATAGGAAAGCAAGTCACACGAGTTGTTTGGTTTCCCAGTGCATGTAAAAGTTATGTTTATGCTATACTGTAGTCTATTAAGTGTGCAATAGCATTATGTCTAAAAAAAGTACATATCTTAATTTGAAAGTAGACTTTAAGAATGCTACCCATCATCTGAGCCTTCAGCAAGCTGTAATCTTTTTGCAATAGTAACATCAAAGATCACTGATCACAGATCATGTAACAAGTATAATAGTGAAAAAGTTTGAAATATTGTGAGACTTACCAAAACATGACATAGAGACACGAAGTGAGCAAATGCTGTTGGAAAAATGGCACCACCAGTAGAGCTGCTTGACACAGGGTTGCCACAAACCTTCAATTTGTAAAAAAAAAAAAAAAAAAGCATTATCTGCAAGGTACAATACAATAAAGTGAAGTGCAATAAAGTGAGGTATGCCTATACATCCTGCCTCAAAGCAGAAATCCTATTTAGATCACCTTTAATTTCTCTCTATGATATATCAATAGTTTTCTATTCTAATAGGGTTCTTACATTTTTTATTACACTTATTATTAGGTATATGATGTTTTGATGATAATGTAGATGGCATATTTTTTAGTTTTTAATTTTATAACTTTTCAGACACAGAAAAATGTTAGTGGAATTTTTTAATGTTTGGTCTCTTATCTGGCAACTCTTCTAAAAACTAACTGATATTCTAATAAGTTATCTGTAGATGGTTTTGGATTTTCTGTATCCTTAATTATATCAACTATGGAAAGTGACAGTATGATTTCTTCCTTTCTTAGCCTTATATTTCTGATTTCTTTTTCCTGCCTTACTGCTAATGCCATTTAATACTTTTACTAATAGGTTGAATAGAAAAGGTAAGAGTTGGCATTCTTATTTTGTTCCTAATCTTACAGTGGACGTTCTCCACATTTCACTATAAATAGGATGGTGGCTCTAAAGTTTTTTGTAGTTTCCCTTTGCTATGAGTTTTTAATCATACATAATTATTGAATTTTATCAAATGCTTTATCTGACTATACTGATATGATCATATACATTTTCTCCTTTATTTTATGGATGTGGTGCATGACATTTATTGATATTTGAATGTTAACTCACCTTGCATTTCTGGAGTAAAACAACTTGGTAGGAATTCACACACACACACACACACACACACACACACACACACATTCACTCACTCACACACTCTACATTTGATTGTCTAACATTTTGTGTATGATTTTTGCTTCTGTATACATAAGGGAGATGGGCCTATTTTCTTTTCTCATAATTGTCCTTTTAATTAGTGAATAGTATATAGAGGGTAGAGATTTAAAAGACCTTTTAAAAGGTCTTCTTCTTCTGTGATATAATACAATACAGTATTACTCCATTTTTTAAAAATGACCTTTTTCATTTTCAAATAATTTCAAATCTGCAGAAAAGATACAAACAGAGTTCCCTTTACCTCTCTCCCAGTTTTTCCTATTGCTAACATCTTATACTACCATAGTATATTTTTCAAAATTAAAAAGCCAACATTTATACATTACTATTAACTAAACTTAAGACTTTTTTTGGATTTCACCAGTTTTCCTGTTAATGACCTTTTTCTGTTCTAGGACCCAATCCAGTATATCACATTCCACTTAGTTAGTTGTCATGTCTCCTTAGTCTTCTCTGGTCTATGACAGTTCCTCATTCCTTCCTTGTTTTTCATGATTTTGACAGTCTTGAGGAATATTTGTCTGATATTTTGTAGAATTGTTCTCAGTCTGGGTTTGGCTGATGTTTTTCTCATGATTCGACTGGAGTTATAGGTTTTGACAAAGAATACCGCAGAAGCGAAGTAACCGTCTCATCACATCATAACAGAGAGTATGTAGTGTCTCCGTGACATCACTGGTGATGTGAAACATCATCACTTGCATAACATGGTGTTTGCTTGGTTTCTCCACTGTAAAGTTACTTTTTCTCCCATTTTATACTGTCTCTGGAATTCAATCATTAAGGCCAGCCCAGGACTGGACTTAAGGGGAAGATTAAGCTTCACCTCCACCTCCTTGGGGAGGAGATGGATGCCGGGGGGGGGCGGGGGGGAGGTTACCTACATATGGAATTCTTCTGTTGGCAAGATTTGTCTTCTCCCTCCCTCCTATTATTTATTTATTTATACACTCATTTATTTACTCCATTATGTTTTAATATGGATTCTTTATAATCTATATACATAATTACAACCTTAAAAACCTCTGGTTCCCCCACTGACATATAAACTTTTTGAGGAAAGGCTCTGTTTCTTTTTTATTTTTGTACACTCTATGCGTTTAGCATAGTCCCCTAATTTATAGTGGACTTCCAGTAATTATTTTTTAATGGATATCTTTCCACTTCAACTGAAAAGTACCCTTTCCTTATATAATAGCATTCTAAATCCAAAATAAAAGTAGATTTTAAAATAAGTAAAAGTAAACTCATGCATGATCACCCTGTAATAAGTATGTAAAAAAGCAAAGGGTACTGCAGAAATAACTTAACCATTTGAGTTGGATGTGTCTCCAAAAAATATTGAAGCCACATTTGGAAAGAAATTACAGTATTTGATAAGCCAAGGATATGACCTGCTGTGTGCTTTCTCTTTTTTGTTCAGATCACCAAAGGAGATTAAGACCCCGTTTTCTCCCTTCTCTGGAAAATTATCATCTGATGCAGTCACTCAGATAACAACAGAGAGTCCAGGAAAAACCATGTTTTCATCTGAGATTTTTGTTAATGCTGAAGATCGTGGACATGATATTCCAGACCTCAGTACACAGAAGTTGGGCAAAGTTCCTGTCAAGTTTGCTTCATCATCTTCAGTCCAACAGATTACTGTTCTTCATGGCACAGATGGTAAGAGAATTTTAGGTCACATTACCAACTTTTGTGTGTCATTAACTAAGAAATTTCTTGATTGGGTCTTTCTAGTTAGAAAACCTAATTTTAATTTTAAGCATTAGGTTGTACATGATTAAAACATCTTTTATTTACATAGCTATGAAGAGAATATAATTTATTATGTTTTTACTTCAATTTCTAGTGAAGTTAACAACCTATGTGAAACTCATGCTACTTGTGGCTGACGTATTTTCAACTCATAATACTTGTCATAAGAATGCAAGTAGTTCATGAAAACATAAAAACTATAGAGGTTCAATTTTAGGGAGGTAGATAACTATTTGGCATTGTTTCTTTTACTATTGTTTTGCATGATACAGTGAACAGATAGCAAACACAATACCAGTCTATTTCTTGCTCAAGAAACGTTGAGCAGGGACCCAGGTTGACTGTGACTCTGCTTTCTTTAAAACATGGAACCTTGGATTCATCATCATAGTCAACTGGAAGGGACGAAAAGCATGGAGGAGCACATGTTGGGAGGCTTTTATGGGCTAGGCCTAGGTGTGGCCCACATCACTTTCCACTGACTAGGAATAGTTTAGCTGTGCTTTCCAGGATGAAGAAGAAATGAGTTTTGGTGAACAGCTAGCAATTTCTACCATAAGGTCTACATTTAGAGTGTTCCTATGCTATCATGACAGTGATATTTTTATAGTGCTTATACTATATAACATTCAAAATTATAGCAAGTTATTTTCTTTTTCAGACCAGTAACTGGAAAGTTAAGTTCCCATTCTACCTCCAAATGAGGGTGGGAACTTTCAATTACTAATTTTAAAGTATTCAACAGTTTGTACAAATCTATTCAAAATATATTTTAAGTTTTCCTACTTGTGCAAAAAGTTTATCTGTCTGTAGGTATAAATGGAATATGCCTAAATGTATAAAGAAAATTGCTTAGTTCCACATGTAAATTGCACTGAATTTAATTTGAATAAATACATTTATATGTTGAAATGGTTATATTTCTTTTCTTTTTTTTTTTTTTTACTTTTATTTATTTTATTTTTGGCTGTGTTGGGTCTTCATCGCTGCGTGCAGCCTTTCTCTAGTTGCGGCGAGCGGGGGCTACTCTTCGTTGCGGTGCACGGGCTTCTCATTGCGGTGGCTTCTCTTGTGGTGGAGCACGGGCTCTAGGCGCGTGGGCTTCGGTGCATGGGCTCAGTAGTTGTGGCTCGCGGGCTCTAGAGCGCAGGCTCAGTAGTTGTGGCACATGGGCTTAGTTGCTCCGCGGCATGGGGGATCTTCCCGGACCAGGGCTGGCACCCGTGTCCCCTGCATTGGCAGGCGGATTCTTAACCACTGCGCTATCAGGGAAACCCGAGATGGTTATATTTCTTATACATTTTTATTGTGATATAAAATTATGCCCCCCAAATGTATAGTCTAATCAATATCACACAGAACACCTTTAATGTGTCAGTTACCTATTGCCACCGTGATACTGTATAAGAACCTCGAAAATCTCAGTGCTTTATAACAACAGACATTTGCTTTCCTCACTCATGGGCTTATGAGTCAGTTGGAGTTTGGCATCAGGATGCAAAAACGGTTTGGGTCTGTTCCACATGCCTTGTACTGAAACCCAGGCTACTCTGGGTATGCTGTTTTCATGTTGGTGGCAGAGCACAGGAGAGGAAATCCAACTGTGAAAGTGTATTTTATACCTCTTCTGACATCAAATGGATCGGTCTACATAGAGCCCACAGTTCACGGTCTTACCTTTACATACAGGTACTTGGTAGAAAGGACTCCTTTAAAAGAGAAATATTATTTGGTTTAATAATAAAAGAATTTTAACTCTGTGGATTCAGAAGTAAAATTTTAAAAAATATTTTAAAAGTATACAGAATAGGGCTTCCCTGGTGGCGCAGTGGTTAAGAATCCACCTGCCAATGCAATGCGGGGGACACGGGTTCGAGCCCTGGTCTGCGAAGATCCCACATGCCGTGGAGCAACTAAGCCCATGTGCCACAACTACTGAGCCTGCATTCTAGAGCCCGTGAGCCGCAACTACCGAAGCCCACGCGCCTAGAGCGCATGCTCCGCAACAATAGACGCCACCGCGATGAGACGCCCGCACACCGCAACCAAGAGTAGCCCCCGCTAGCCGCCAACTAGAGAAAGCCCGTGCACAGCAATGAAGACCCAGTGCAGCCAAAAAAATAAACACATAGAATAAATAAGTTCAAACAATAAATAAATAAATAAACATAAATTAAAAAAAAAAAGAACACCTAATGCAGGTGGGAAGGTGAGAGGGCCACTGTAAAGGTCATCTATGCTACATGTACAAGAACCCCGAGAGCACACCAATAGGTACCACATTTTTCACTGCTGTAGCCGATCATTCCCCCTGTACTACCACACTGTAGCACTCCCTTCCCTCATCTACTGCTATAGTCTCTTTGGAAGGTGTTTCACAACTCTTGTTATGAGAGTGCCAGTTGAACTGTCCTCACTTCCTTCATTTATACCAGGATTGAAGACCTTGTAGTCCGAGATCCTGTCCAGAGAGCAAGCAGGCTAAGACTCTGTCTTTGTTGACGTATTTCATCAGAAAGGGCTCTACCCCCTCTCCTAGTTCATGGTGTGAAGCGTTCATAGCCTCTTGGGAAAGTGGGGAGAATTGAAAGGACTCTATATGAGAATGCTAGGCTTTGTAAAACATTTCAGTTTTTTAAAAATAAGACTCATTTTCTATTGGACTTATAACAGTCCTATGAAATACAAAGAAAGCCGAGAATCAGTGACAGGAAAGGATCACCAGGAAGAACTACAGCAGTCACCGCTTACCTCGTAGCATAGGGCACTGTCCGTGATCCTTAAGAAGAGTTAGTAGAAATGCCTTGCCCATCTTGCCCCTGAACCCCTTGAAAGGTACACGACTGCTGTGTTGGTGTTTAGGGGGAGCATCTCACTTACCAGGGACTGACTTCTCCCTTGATCCCTCTGTAGTGATGGAGACTTCCCCGCTGATGAAAAATTCCCTGGGATTGCAACCTCCAAGCCAGACAGCTTTCCTATGGAAAGACAGAGAGCTTGTAAAGATGAAACACCAGTCTGCGGGAGAAAGGGAAGAAGAGAATGATGGAAATCGTTTCTGGGAAACTATTTTTACATTATGTTTTGTTTGTTCCTGGTAAATAAACTGAAATCTTCTTAACATTAAAACAAAATCTAAACCACTAAATTCAATAATACAGGAGTATAACTTTTGAAAAAAATTTCTTTGGCTGCGCAGCATGTGGGATCTTAGCTCCCCAACCAGGAATTGAACCCACGCCTGCTGCATTGGAAGCGCAGAGTCTTCACCACTGGACCACCAGGGAAGTCCCAGGAATATCACTTTTAAAGGAGAAGTTATAAACACCTTGGTTATATGAACTGCAGATTTTTAGTAAGAAGTCAATATATTTTTTGTTAGGCACATTTTATGTTAGGCTGTCTCCCTGCACAGGATGCAGGCGCCTTGAGAATGGAAATCATATCCCTCTATAGTACGTCCCTCTTCTTTCTGCCTTGCAGTTTGCTGCTCCACTTGTTCAACCCCACCTAGTAATAACCTATACTTCCCTCGTTCCTGTTTTCCCATCTTGAAAACAGACAAAAGGCAACCAAACAACGCAAAGGTCTCAACAAATAAGGGATATCCAAAACCAGAGATGGCCAGAACTTCTGTATCCCTCATGAAACCTAGCCCGGTGTTCAATATGTAGGTATCATTAATACATGCGTGTTGACTGAAACAGTTGAAACTCAATTCTTCCACTTCCCAGTTTAGTTTTAGTCCTCATACAAAACCTGATAATCAACTTGCTTAATGCTAGGGATCACAGTGAAAAATAATATCTGAACTGACTTCTGTCAGATGAGTGAGAACTAAGGTTAATTCAGTGTATCTGAAGCATAGAAAGTGAGGGCACAAGTGGCACAAGATGGGGCTAGAGAAGCAGAGAGGATTCTAGACCACGCAGAGTCTTAAAGGCCAACACTGTGTTTTCTATTCTCAAAACAATGTTTGTGAGCGATGTTTATGAGCAATGTTCCAACTTGCCTTGAAGGTTTTTTGTGTGAAGAATGGATTGGAAGGAAACAAGATATATGGACACTAGTTAGGACCTAATCGCAACACACAGGCAAGTTCAGTATTAGGGTGTTGAGGGAGAGCTGACAGATTCCAAAGAAATTCAGGAGATGAACTGAAGCGGGCTTAATGGGGTAGGAGATGGAGGAAAGGAAGGTCTTAGGGAATTAAAGGGTTTACTGCACACATGAGCAAAGTCTCAAAATTAATCATTTGAACGTACAGAGGTAGATCTCTCAAATGACTCCGGTTAGGAAGCAACGGTACGCCCTTTAGAATTCCTAGAGACAACACAAATCAACTGTTTCGATGGAAAATTCGGCGGGACCGGTGCGTTTTTTCACTCCAACTTAGCTCCAGTTCCTATTACTCACATCTTCTGTGCCAAAACAACACACCTGGAGGAACTGAAGGGGATTCCGTTTTGGTAATTAAGGAGTGTCCCCAACACTGACAGTCCCATCTTAAAAAGCACTCCCTCTGCATTTTACCCGAGGAGCAATGGCCAGAGCCTCCCTTTGAAAACGATGGGCAGAAATGAGAACATCACACACAGTCCCTTTCAGCTACTGTGAACTGAGCCGCGAGACGACCAATACCCCCTGGCACAGCGCGGATGGGCCAGCGTGCGGGGGCAACAGGGACAGGAGACAGCACAAGAGACGAAGCCCAGGCCCAGGGGCCAAGGCCTATTACCTTTCCGGCATGTGCAAAACATAAAACAGAAGCAATATTGTAACAAATTCATTAAAGACTTAAGAAAAAAACAAAAATCAGATGCTAAAGTGCCTACTCTAACCACTATACTATATTGCTTCTATAAAACAAGCACTAAACCTCAGATACAGAAAAAAACCCTTTTCGTGTCCTCACACCTAGGTCAAAATTACAAAGCGTTAATTCAGGAGACAGAAAGGGAAGGAATAAATCTGAATGAATCTGAGTCAGAACACAGTGCTATAACCTTAGGCAAATTCCACAATACCCATGCCTCAACATGGCAAATTCCACAATACCCATGCCTCAACCTCCCTATCTATAAAGGAGTTAACCACACCAGCGCTAACCATTACTTGCCTCCTGGTAGCTTGTGAGTGTTAATTAATATTTGTAATAAATACACAGATCATCAGTTGAAAGAAACAAGGAAAACTACAGCGTTATTATTATTGCCTTGTTGCTAGAGCTAAACACCACAAATCAACATAAATAACTTATGTACACCAAGAATGTAGGGTTTGAATATGTACTTTGAAAGGCAATCATATAATTAGTTGTTTCACCTCTAATTGCTTTTCCTTTTTTTTTTTTTTTTAATTTAAAAAAGCAATACAGGGACTTCCCTGGTGGTTCAGTGGTAAAGAATCCGTCCTGCAATGCAGGGGACGCGGGTTCGATTCCCGGTCGGGGAACTAAGATCCCACATGCCGCGGGGCAACTAAGCCCTCGCACCAAACTACTGAGCTCGCACACCTCAATGAGGTAGCCCACGTGCAGCAAACTACAGAGCCCACGCGCTCTGGAGCCTGCACGCCACAACTACAGAGCCCACGTGCCACAACTAGAGAGAGAAAACCCGCACGCCACAACTAGAGAGAAGCTCTCATGCTGCAACGAAGAGCCCGTGCGCCGCAACGACAATAAAGATCCCACATGCCTTAACGAAGGTCCCGCGTGCCGCAACTAAGACCCAATACAGCCAATCAACCAATCAATCAATCAAGTGGGGCGGGGGGAGCAATACAGGAATTTCCCTGGCAGTCCAGTGGTTAAGACTCCAAGCTCCCAATGCAGGGGGCACGGGCTCGATCCCTGATTGGGGAACCAAGATCCCACATGTGGCACAGCGTAGCCGGAAAAAAAACAAAAAAAGCAACACATACCCTACGGCATTTATCCCAGAGAACGCATGTTCGCACAAAAAAAGGTACACAAATGTCCACAGCATCTCTATCAGTAATAGTCAGGAAATGGGAAAAAAACTCAGATGTTCTTCAATGGGCAAGTGATTAAACAAACTGAAGTACAGCCAAACCATGGAATACTACTCAGCAATTAAAAAGAAAGCGGCACTGGGACCTCTCTGGTGTTCCAGCGGTTAAGACTCTGCACTCTCAATGCAGGGGGCCCAGGTTCCATCCCTGGTCAGGGAACTAGATCCCGCATGCTGCAACTAAAGACCCGCACAGCCAAATAAATAAATAAATATTTTTTTTTAAAAAAGAGGAGCACTGTTGATTCATGCAATTTGGATGACTCTCCAGGGAATTACACTGATTGAAAAAGGCCAATCCAAAAGGTTGCATACTGGGAATTCCCTGGCGGTCCAGTGTTTAGCACTCAGCACTTTCACTACCTGGGCTGGGTTCAATCCTTGGTCGGGGAACTAAGATCGCACAACCGGCAGCGCAGCCAAAAAAAAATTTTTTTTACTTAAAAAAAAAAAAAGGTTACACACTATATGATTTTATTCACATAACATTCTTTTTTTTTAATTAATTAGTTAATTTGTTTTATTTTTGGCTGCGTTGGGTCTTCGTTGCTGCGTGTGGGCTTTCTCTAGTTGCGGCGAGCGGGGGCTACTCTTTGTTGCAGTGTGCGGGCTTCTCGCTGCGGTGGCTTCTCTTGTTGCAGAGCACGGGCTCTAGGCACGCGGGCTTCAGTAGTTGTGGCACGTGGGCTCAGTAGTTGTGGCTCCCGGGCTCTAAAGCGCAGGCTCAGTCGTTGTGGCGCATGGGCTTAGTTGCTCCGCGGCATGTGGGATCTTCCCGGACAAGGGATCAAACCCATGTCCCCTGCAATGGCAGGCAGATTCTTAACCGCTGCGCCACCAGGGAAGTCCCACATAACATTCTTGAAATGACAGGTTGCCAGGGACAGATAGGGCCGGGGGAGTGGGAGACGGGCCATCTTCCCCAGGGGGTATTTTCCCTTGATCATCTGCACAAAAACTTTATTGCAACTTTATCCACTGCACTATCAGATCATTATGATTTGGTGGGGAGTGGGGGAGCAGCAGTGGCTATAAAATGGCATCAGGAGAGATCCTGTGGGATGGAAATGTTCTCTATCTTGACTGTGTCAATGGCAATACCCAGGTTGTGACAGTATACTATGATTCTGTAAGATGTTACCATTGGGGAAAACTGGGTAAAGGACACACAGGAGCTATCGCACTATTATTTCTTACAACTGCATGTAAACCTACAATAATCTGGACACAAAAAGTTTAATCAGAAATGAAGGCAACACATGCCTCTTGTAACAAGTAAAACAATAGTCTGTGGTCAGTCTCTTTCTCTACCCGTCCCATTCCCTCCCTCTTGAGATAACCATGCAAACTCACTGCTCATACAAACAGGCATGCATTTAATACTTTCTGTTTACTGTATCAAAATGGGATCATACATACTACATATTACCCTGCAGCCTACCTTCTTCACCCATCATCCCTATATCATAGAGAGCTTAAAAAAAAAAAATTTTTTTTTAAGTGCCAAGCAGGATGGCAGGTATAGAAAATTTTCTGACTAGGGCAAATCTGACAAATGTTTACCGTGCTAATGTGCCATAGCTCAGCCAGGTGCATTCAGTGAGAGCACAATATGCAAGTAGCATTCTAAAGAGATCTGCAAAAAATGCAAGGTCTTCAGCAGCTCTTCGAGGATCCCATCCCCCTCTCTGCCTCCTCCATGGAACCATCCCATGGAGGTTGAACAGTTTAACTCCATTTGCCCCTCCTGCTGTTTGTGCTTTCGTTGTATACTTCTGTTCTACATCTCCACAAGACATTATTATTGTCACTTATTTACAAAATAACATATAAATATAAAGGTGTATGTACCTGGGTATATGTACATGTATATATTAGACACACACACACTTTAAGTGCTCTTTGTTCTTTCCTGCAGTTGTGTTCTTTTTTTTGGGGGGGGGGGGGCAAGTTTTTATATTGGTAAAGTTCTGTACTACTAGAAATATAAGATTTGAAAAGAAAAGTGAGACTTGAGGATCATCTGTGGAGCTTATCCTCATTCTCCTGCTGACGCATTATATGTTTATAATTTGAGAACTGCAGATAAATACAAACTGGTCTTCTCCATACTTGCTCACTAAGGAATTCCTCATTTCTAGGAAACGTCTATTTCAAGGAAAGGAAACAAACAAAAACACCTAGTGCACTAGATGATTAAAAGGTACACATTTTATAGCCTGAGTTCGAGAAAAAAATTACCCAAGAAACGGCCTTTTTCCCTAGGAGCCAGCTTCTACTAGGGGAGTCTAGGGTTCTCTAGGCAAAGAAAAAAAACTTGCCAGTTTAAACAGAATAACAGAAACGTTCAGCCAATCAAATATACAGAACTCATCACTTGCAGTGAGGAATGAAAGGCCTGTATCAACAGAAACAATAAATGGCACCGGCAACGTCTGCAACAGAAAACAAACAGGAAATCCTTTAAAAAGCCAAAATTGCAAAGACAGATGAACAGGGTATGAAATTACACGCCGGGCAATGCACCTGTTAAAGGAAAAGAGGCGCACACCAAGTCTGAAGTCTTAAGAATTCGGTGTTTAACACTACTTCTGCATGCTGCCCAGCAGAAAACTCGGGTCCTGGCTTAATCCACAACGCACACTTCATTTAAGGAGGTGAACTGCTTGGTCTGACTCAGTTTCTTATTCTGTAAAATGAATGCAACACAGCTGTCGTGAGTCCCCAAAGAATTCTGCACAAACGCTTTGTAACTCCAAAGTGCTGTGCAAATCAGAGCAGCCCTTCTCTCCTTCACATTCGTTGGACTTAGAATTTCAGAAGTTTAGCTGAAAATACAGACGACTCGGAAGCAAGGGACTGAGAGTGGCCCACACAGGTGGAAAGAAATGCAGAAACTGGAGCACCTCATACAAACCGCAAGAGACCACGTTCACGTGCACACGTTATCAGTAACAGAAAACGCCACCGGTAGCAACTGTAAACCACTGAGAGGACCAGCAACGACATGTGTCCAAATCCAGCCGGCAGCACAGCCTCGTCGGCGGCAATGCCTTAAACACAGCTCCCCGCACTCCGCGGCCTAACAAGATCCACTTTTTCCAAAAAGTTTAGCAACTTGCCAAGTACACTGGCGTAGTTCACCTTTTTTAATTGCTAAGCAAACATGCAGGGGAGTTGAGACAATCAAGGGAATGTTCAGCCTTCCTCAAAAATAAGATCCAGGAAATTCACGTTTTGCTTGAACAGTTTCATGTCTAAAACTGATCACAAACCTCTGTTTGATGTTGTTTTCTCGCTGCTGGCCAATGAGCCCGGGAAAGAGAACCAATTCTTTCAAACAGGGAGGGCTCTCTGCACTCTTCAGCTAAACCAGCGAGGCTTTACCACCGTCACGTTTAAAATAATGAGGAGGATGCCTCCATAGAGTTTACCGGGCTGCGCTAATCACGAGGGGCCTCGGGCGCCCAGGGCGGATCCCAGCGCCGGTGGCCGCGGGACCGGACGCCCTCCCCGGGACCCCCCCAGGACCCCCTCCCCGGGACGCGGCCGCGGGACAGGACGCCCCCCAGAACCCCTGCCCGGGACGCAGCTGCGGGACAGGACGCCCCCCAGACCCCTGCCCGGGACGCAGCTGCGGGACAGGACGCCCCCCAGAACCCCTGCCCGGGACGCGGCCGCGGGACACGAAGCTCCCCCCTCCCCAGGAACCCCTCCCCAGAGCGCGGGCCTCGCCGCCGTCTCGCAGCACCCGCCGCGCTCACCGCGGGCCGGGAGCCCCCTCAGGCCGACTGGCCCCCGCCCGCCGCCCGGCCTCCCTCCGGCCCGCGCCGCCCGCCGCGCTCACCGCGTTTTTCTTCTGCACCATCTTGTCCATCTTCTTGGCAATGCGGACCACCTCGTCCTCCATGGCCCTGGCAGGCCTGCCCCGCGCCGGGCCGCGGGGGACGGGAAACGAGCGGAGCTGGCCGGGCGGCAGGTAAGCCCAGGCGTCGGCGAGGGCCCTCACCAGGCGTCACCGAGGCGCTTCTTCACTCACGACGACTGCGACGGCGGGGGCGGCGGCGGCGGCGGCGCTCCTCCCACGCAGGCAGCGCCAATCGAGCTCCCAGCTCGCGGCGGCGACGGCGGCGGCGCTCCTCCCACGCAGGCAGCGCCAATCGAGCTCCCAGCTCGCGGCGGCGACGGCGGCGGCGCTCCTCCCACGCAGGCAGCGCCAATCGAGCTCCCAGCTCGCGGCGGCGACGGCGGCGGCGCTCCTCCCACGCAGGCAGCGCCAATCGAGCTCCCAGCTCGCGGCGGCGACGGCGGCGGCGCTCCTCCCACGCAGGCAGCGCCAATCGAGCTCCCAGCTCGCGGCCGCGGCGGCGCTCCTCCCCCGCAGGCAGCGCCAATCGAGCTCCCAGCTCGCGGCGGCGACGGCGGCGGCGCTCCTCCCACGCAGGCAGCGCCAATCGAGCTCCCAGCTCGCGGCGGCGGCGGCGGCGGCGGCGGCGCTCCTCCCCCGCAAGCAGCGCCAATCCAGCTCGCGGCGGCGGCGGCGGCGGCGCTCCTCCCCCGCAGGCAGCGACAATCGAGCTCCCGGCTCGCGGCGGCGACGGCGGCGCTCCTCCCCCGCAGGGAGCGCCAATCGAGCTCCCAGCTCGCGGCGGCGACGGCGGCGGCGCTCCTCCCACGCAGGCAGCGCCAACCGAGCTCCCAGCTCGCGGCGGCGACGGCGGCGGCGCTCCTCCCACGCAGGCAGCGCCAATCGAGCTCCCAGCTCGCGGCGGCGGCGCTCCTCCCCCGCAGGCAGCGCCAACCGAGCTCCCAGCTCGCGGCGGCGACGGCGGCGGCGCTCCTCCCACGCAGGCAGCGCCAATCGAGCTCCCAGCTCGCGGCGGCGGCGCTCCTCCCCCGCAGGCAGCGCCAATCGAGCTCCCAGCTCGTGGCGGCGGCGGCGGCGGCGGCGCTCCTCCCCCGCAGGGCAGCGCCAATCGAGCTCCCAGTTCGCGGCGGCGGCGGCGGCGCTCCTCCCCCGCAGGCAGCGCCAAACGAGCTCCCAGCTCGCGGCGGCGGCGGCGGCGGCGCTCCTCCCCCGCAGGCAGCGCCAATCCAGCTCGCGGCGGCGGCGGCGGCGGCGGCGCTCCTCCCCCGCAGGCAGTGCCAAGCGAGCTCCCAGCTCGCGGCGGCGGCGCTCCTCCCCCGCAGGCAGCGCCAAGCGAGCTCCCAGCTCGCGGCGGCGACGGCGGCGGCGCTCCTCCCCCACAGGCAGCGCCAGTCGAGCTCCCAGCTCGCGGCGGCGGCGGCGGCGGCGGCGCTCCTCCCCCGCAGGCAGCGCCAATGGAGCTCCCAGCTCGCGGCGGCGGCGGCGGCGGCGCTCCTCCCCCGCAGGCAGCGCCAAACGAGCTCCCAGCTCGCGGCGGCGGCCGCGGCGGCGCTCCTCCCCCGCAGGCAGCGCCAATCCAGCTCGCGGCGGCGGCGGCGGCGGCGGCGCTCCTCCCCCGCAGGCAGTGCCAAGCGAGCTCCCAGCTCGCGGCGGCGGCGCTCCTCCCCCGCAGGCAGCGACAATCGAGCCCCCGGCTCGCGGCGGCGACGGCGGCGCTCCTCCCCCGCAGGGAGCGCCAGTCGAGCTCCCAGCTCGCGGCGGCGGCGGCGGCGGCGCTCCTCCCCCGCAGGGAGCGCCAATCGAGCTCCCAGCTCGCGGCGGCGGCGGCGCTCCTCCCCCGCAGGCAGCGCCAATCGCGCTCCCAGCTCTGTTCTTTTGTTTTTTTTTTTTTGAATTCTGAGATTTTTCATTTGAAGTAAATCTTAAAGCTATTAAATTCACAAATATGCTAATTTAAATACCCAATTCTATTATCTAAAACACACATTGCAAACATACAAATATCTATTCTCTCCACATGTCAGAGCCCATTCATTTCATGGTTTGGAAATGGGGAGAATAGATCCCCTTAAACTGCAAGTCAGCAGGTGTTTCTTTACAGTTAACTTTAGCAAAATTCATACAAAATATTAATGAACAATGATCTTCTTTACTTGTTAACTCACAAGGAAACACCTTCAAAACTGCATTTTGTTAAAGTTTCTGTACTAAAATGTAGAAAAACTGAACTACACAAATATTGAAAAGTTTAAAATTCCTTAATTTTTTATTCCTGGTACCACTACCACAATTTACAGGGCAATATACCTGATGTAATGAAAAGAAAAAGACAAAGCTACAACAGATAAAAGACCTCAGGAATGTACATCTAATTGACCCTCCGTTGCATGAATCAATAGCTGCACTTTTTGCAAACTGTGGCTAGGACAGTCCTGAACAAGAAGGGTTTCCTGTTTAAGCTGCAGTAACTTTTCTGACTATGGATCATCGTTCCTTCTGCGGCAGGTTTTTACAGTTCCTCTAATGCATTTGGGACGACTGTCTCAAAGTAACCTGCAGCTTTCCTGACAACTCCTCGCTCTCTCTCCTGCTAAGAACTGTAGCCCTTTTCTTCTGAGTTTTGAGAACCTTCTGCTACCATATCCACCACTTCCACCACCAGATCCATAACCACCACCATAGGGACTTCCCGAGCTTCTTCCACCAAAACTGCCCCCCTTCATGGGTCCATAATTTGATTGCTGTTGTCCACTATAATTTCCAAAATCATTATAGCTCCCACCACCACCACCATAGTTACCTCCAAAATTTCCTCCTTCATTGTAAGCATCATATCCTCCACCACCGCCACCATATCCACCATCTTGGTTTCCATATCCTGGTCCACCACCACCATAGCCTCCTCTACTACTGTAACCAGGACCACCACCATCGTTACCACCGTCGCCTCCAAATCCGTTTTATCCACCATCACCTCCTCCATAACTACCTCTGCTGCCACCACCTCCACCACCATAGCCTCCTCTTCCACCAAAGTTTCCACCACGGCCAAAGTTACCTCCACCACCTCCAAAGTTTCCTCCACGACCCATAAAGTTGCCAGATCCACCTCCACGACCTCTCTGTGATCCAGCAGATTGCATTTCTTGTTTAGAAAGGGCCTTTTTCACTTACAATTATGCCCATTAATAGTGTGGTATCTCTGAACAACAATTTTATCAACTGTATCATGATCATCAAAAGTTACAAAAGCAAATCCTCTCTTTTTTCCACTCTGCCTGTCTTCCATAACTCCTATGGTTTCAATCTTGCCATACTTTTCAAAGTAGTCTCTCGAATTACATTCTTCTGTATCTTCTTTAATACCACCAACAAAAATTTTCTTCACTGTTAGACGGGCACCAGGCTTTACAGAATCCTCTCTAGAAACAGCTCTCTTTGGTTCCACTACACGCCCATCAACCTTGTGTGGTCGAGCACACATTGCTGCATCCACCTCTTCAACCCAAGAGTAAGTCACAAAACCAAAGCCCCTGGAACGGTTTGTCTGGGGGTCTCTCATCACCACACAATCTGTAAGTGTGCCCCATTTCTCAAAATGTTCTCTTAAGCTATCGTCTGTAGTTTCAAAGCTCAGACCACCAATAAACAGTTTTCTCAACTGTTCTGGTTCCTTTGGATCATGGCCCTCCTCCCCCCGGCGGCGGCGGCGGCCGGAGTCGGGCTGGGGGCGACCGGGCGGCGGTTTTACCTCCGTTTTGAGACCGGACTCGCCTCTTCCAAGTCGAGTTCAATATGGGACCGAGAGCCCAGCTCTGTTCTATGTTGGGCCATTTTACTTCAGCCCAAAAAAATTTCTTCTAGTATTCCCTAAGGTCTGCTGGGGATCAGTTTTCTTATTTTTCATTTATCTGTATTTGATTTTTTAAAATTGATTCCAATTTTCTGTTGAGATTCTCCATATTTTAATCTATTAACCCCCATCTTTTACTCTCAATATAGTCATTTTAAAGTTCTGTGCTAACTCCAGAATCTGAATTCCCTCTAAATCAATTTTTCTTGGTTTTTTTTTTTTTTTTTTTTTTTTTGTCTTAAGTTTTAGTCACTTTTTCCTGCTTCAGGAATTTCATAATTTTTGATTGTGTGCTGGACGTGGTGAATAAAAAATTCATAGAGACTGAAGATGCTATTACTTTGCACCAGAGAAGATTTACCCTTTTCTCTGTGAATCAGAGTGGCTGATCATTTCAGTCATTTCAGGAATTTTACTAGGTCAGAACTGGGTTGGAGCTTTAGTTGTCTCATCCTACCTATGATTTTTCCTAATTTGTGGCCTCCCTGGATTTTTGCTGTGAGCCTGACAGGTCTTTGATTCTTCAATAAATACAGTCAGTTATTGACTTCAGTCTTTCAGATGTTTGAATTCAGCTCTTTAGGCTCTCAGTTCTCACAGCTTCAGAGTATGGCAAATGTAAGGAGAGACCAGCTATGTATTTGTTGCCGTTACACTTTCTCAGTGAAAATTTGTCTCATAAACACTGAAACATTGCAGATGACTTCACTTTTTCTGACTCAGCCCCCTTCTTGGGGATGGCACTTCTGGGTTTTTACTGTGAGTCTGGTAGGTCTCTAATTCCTCACTTTGGAAAGTTCTCTCCCTCAGGCATTAGGTATTTAGCTTCCTGCTTTATATAGGTTCAAAAACTGGCAAATGTCTTGAAGAGGAGACCTAATGATTGTCACAGGCCCCTTTATCTAGCGGGATTTGGTTTGTTAGTGCCATGACTGTGCAGGAAATTTCACTCTGCTTTCTTGGCTCAGTCCCCCATCATCCTATACCACCCTGACACTAAGGAAATGTCCTGTGGGGGAAATCGGCTTGACATTCTGCTAGATTTCACTCCATCATGCCAGCAAATGAGTTCATCAAAAGATATGGTGATTTCTCTTTTCCAGTGGAGTATGTCTCCCTACACCAAACCCCTGCTCCAAATCTCTAAATGTCCCTCTCTAGCATATTAGTTGATATTGTTTCTTGATTGCTTCCTTAGCTCGATGATCTTTTATTCAAGTTTGTTTGCTCGTTGCAGCAGGAGTGATGGCCTGTGCCTACCTAGTGCAGGCATATTATTATGGAGATATGGCTTTGGTCCCAGACACCACAATAAGGAGAATATCATAGGAAAGCAAGTCACACGAGTTGTTTGGTTTCCCAGTGCATGTAAAAGTTATGTTTATGCTATACTGTAGTCTATTAAGTGTGCAATAGCATTATGTCTAAAAAAAGTACATATCTTAATTTGAAAGTAGACTTTAAGAATGCTACCCATCATCTGAGCCTTCAGCAAGCTGTAATCTTTTTGCAATAGTAACATCAAAGATCACTGATCACAGATCATGTAACAAGTATAATAGTGAAAAAGTTTGAAATATTGTGAGACTTACCAAAACATGACATAGAGACACGAAGTGAGCAAATGCTGTTGGAAAAATGGCACCACCAGTAGAGCTGCTTGACACAGGGTTGCCACAAACCTTCAATTTGTAAAAAAAAAAAAAAAAAAGCATTATCTGCAAGGTACAATACAATAAAGTGAAGTGCAATAAAGTGAGGTATGCCTATACATCCTGCCTCAAAGCAGAAATCCTATTTAGATCACCTTTAATTTCTCTCTATGATATATCAATAGTTTTCTATTCTAATAGGGTTCTTACATTTTTTATTACACTTATTATTAGGTATATGATGTTTTGATGATAATGTAGATGGCATATTTTTTAGTTTTTAATTTTATAACTTTTCAGACACAGAAAAATGTTAGTGGAATTTTTTAATGTTTGGTCTCTTATCTGGCAACTCTTCTAAAAACTAACTGATATTCTAATAAGTTATCTGTAGATGGTTTTGGATTTTCTGTATCCTTAATTATATCAACTATGGAAAGTGACAGTATGATTTCTTCCTTTCTTAGCCTTATATTTCTGATTTCTTTTTCCTGCCTTACTGCTAATGCCATTTAATACTTTTACTAATAGGTTGAATAGAAAAGGTAAGAGTTGGCATTCTTATTTTGTTCCTAATCTTACAGTGGACGTTCTCCACATTTCACTATAAATAGGATGGTGGCTCTAAAGTTTTTTGTAGTTTCCCTTTGCTATGAGTTTTTAATCATACATAATTATTGAATTTTATCAAATGCTTTATCTGACTATACTGATATGATCATATACATTTTCTCCTTTATTTTATGGATGTGGTGCATGACATTTATTGATATTTGAATGTTAACTCACCTTGCATTTCTGGAGTAAAACAACTTGGTAGGAATTCACACACACACACACACACACACACACACACACACACATTCACTCACTCACACACTCTACATTTGATTGTCTAACATTTTGTGTATGATTTTTGCTTCTGTATACATAAGGGAGATGGGCCTATTTTCTTTTCTCATAATTGTCCTTTTAATTAGTGAATAGTATATAGAGGGTAGAGATTTAAAAGACCTTTTAAAAGGTCTTCTTCTTCTGTGATATAATACAATACAGTATTACTCCATTTTTTAAAAATGACCTTTTTCATTTTCAAATAATTTCAAATCTGCAGAAAAGATACAAACAGAGTTCCCTTTACCTCTCTCCCAGTTTTTCCTATTGCTAACATCTTATACTACCATAGTATATTTTTCAAAATTAAAAAGCCAACATTTATACATTACTATTAACTAAACTTAAGACTTTTTTTGGATTTCACCAGTTTTCCTGTTAATGACCTTTTTCTGTTCTAGGACCCAATCCAGTATATCACATTCCACTTAGTTAGTTGTCATGTCTCCTTAGTCTTCTCTGGTCTATGACAGTTCCTCATTCCTTCCTTGTTTTTCATGATTTTGACAGTCTTGAGGAATATTTGTCTGATATTTTGTAGAATTGTTCTCAGTCTGGGTTTGGCTGATGTTTTTCTCATGATTCGACTGGAGTTATAGGTTTTGACAAAGAATACCGCAGAAGCGAAGTAACCGTCTCATCACATCATAACAGAGAGTATGTAGTGTCTCCGTGACATCACTGGTGATGTGAAACATCATCACTTGCATAACATGGTGTTTGCTTGGTTTCTCCACTGTAAAGTTACTTTTTCTCCCATTTTATACTGTCTCTGGAATTCAATCATTAAGGCCAGCCCAGGACTGGACTTAAGGGGAAGATTAAGCTTCACCTCCACCTCCTTGGGGAGGAGATGGATGCCGGGGGGGGGCGGGGGGGAGGTTACCTACATATGGAATTCTTCTGTTGGCAAGATTTGTCTTCTCCCTCCCTCCTATTATTTATTTATTTATACACTCATTTATTTACTCCATTATGTTTTAATATGGATTCTTTATAATCTATATACATAATTACAACCTTAAAAACCTCTGGTTCCCCCACTGACATATAAACTTTTTGAGGAAAGGCTCTGTTTCTTTTTTATTTTTGTACACTCTATGCGTTTAGCATAGTCCCCTAATTTATAGTGGACTTCCAGTAATTATTTTTTAATGGATATCTTTCCACTTCAACTGAAAAGTACCCTTTCCTTATATAATAGCATTCTAAATCCAAAATAAAAGTAGATTTTAAAATAAGTAAAAGTAAACTCATGCATGATCACCCTGTAATAAGTATGTAAAAAAGCAAAGGGTACTGCAGAAATAACTTAACCATTTGAGTTGGATGTGTCTCCAAAAAATATTGAAGCCACATTTGGAAAGAAATTACAGTATTTGATAAGCCAAGGATATGACCTGCTGTGTGCTTTCTCTTTTTTGTTCAGATCACCAAAGGAGATTAAGACCCCGTTTTCTCCCTTCTCTGGAAAATTATCATCTGATGCAGTCACTCAGATAACAACAGAGAGTCCAGGAAAAACCATGTTTTCATCTGAGATTTTTGTTAATGCTGAAGATCGTGGACATGATATTCCAGACCTCAGTACACAGAAGTTGGGCAAAGTTCCTGTCAAGTTTGCTTCATCATCTTCAGTCCAACAGATTACTGTTCTTCATGGCACAGATGGTAAGAGAATTTTAGGTCACATTACCAACTTTTGTGTGTCATTAACTAAGAAATTTCTTGATTGGGTCTTTCTAGTTAGAAAACCTAATTTTAATTTTAAGCATTAGGTTGTACATGATTAAAACATCTTTTATTTACATAGCTATGAAGAGAATATAATTTATTATGTTTTTACTTCAATTTCTAGTGAAGTTAACAACCTATGTGAAACTCATGCTACTTGTGGCTGACGTATTTTCAACTCATAATACTTGTCATAAGAATGCAAGTAGTTCATGAAAACATAAAAACTATAGAGGTTCAATTTTAGGGAGGTAGATAACTATTTGGCATTGTTTCTTTTACTATTGTTTTGCATGATACAGTGAACAGATAGCAAACACAATACCAGTCTATTTCTTGCTCAAGAAACGTTGAGCAGGGACCCAGGTTGACTGTGACTCTGCTTTCTTTAAAACATGGAACCTTGGATTCATCATCATAGTCAACTGGAAGGGACGAAAAGCATGGAGGAGCACATGTTGGGAGGCTTTTATGGGCTAGGCCTAGGTGTGGCCCACATCACTTTCCACTGACTAGGAATAGTTTAGCTGTGCTTTCCAGGATGAAGAAGAAATGAGTTTTGGTGAACAGCTAGCAATTTCTACCATAAGGTCTACATTTAGAGTGTTCCTATGCTATCATGACAGTGATATTTTTATAGTGCTTATACTATATAACATTCAAAATTATAGCAAGTTATTTTCTTTTTCAGACCAGTAACTGGAAAGTTAAGTTCCCATTCTACCTCCAAATGAGGGTGGGAACTTTCAATTACTAATTTTAAAGTATTCAACAGTTTGTACAAATCTATTCAAAATATATTTTAAGTTTTCCTACTTGTGCAAAAAGTTTATCTGTCTGTAGGTATAAATGGAATATGCCTAAATGTATAAAGAAAATTGCTTAGTTCCACATGTAAATTGCACTGAATTTAATTTGAATAAATACATTTATATGTTGAAATGGTTATATTTCTTTTCTTTTTTTTTTTTTTTACTTTTATTTATTTTATTTTTGGCTGTGTTGGGTCTTCATCGCTGCGTGCAGCCTTTCTCTAGTTGCGGCGAGCGGGGGCTACTCTTCGTTGCGGTGCACGGGCTTCTCATTGCGGTGGCTTCTCTTGTGGTGGAGCACGGGCTCTAGGCGCGTGGGCTTCGGTGCATGGGCTCAGTAGTTGTGGCTCGCGGGCTCTAGAGCGCAGGCTCAGTAGTTGTGGCACATGGGCTTAGTTGCTCCGCGGCATGGGGGATCTTCCCGGACCAGGGCTGGCACCCGTGTCCCCTGCATTGGCAGGCGGATTCTTAACCACTGCGCTATCAGGGAAACCCGAGATGGTTATATTTCTTATACATTTTTATTGTGATATAAAATTATGCCCCCCAAATGTATAGTCTAATCAATATCACACAGAACACCTTTAATGTGTCAGTTACCTATTGCCACCGTGATACTGTATAAGAACCTCGAAAATCTCAGTGCTTTATAACAACAGACATTTGCTTTCCTCACTCATGGGCTTATGAGTCAGTTGGAGTTTGGCATCAGGATGCAAAAACGGTTTGGGTCTGTTCCACATGCCTTGTACTGAAACCCAGGCTACTCTGGGTATGCTGTTTTCATGTTGGTGGCAGAGCACAGGAGAGGAAATCCAACTGTGAAAGTGTATTTTATACCTCTTCTGACATCAAATGGATCGGTCTACATAGAGCCCACAGTTCACGGTCTTACCTTTACATACAGGTACTTGGTAGAAAGGACTCCTTTAAAAGAGAAATATTATTTGGTTTAATAATAAAAGAATTTTAACTCTGTGGATTCAGAAGTAAAATTTTAAAAAATATTTTAAAAGTATACAGAATAGGGCTTCCCTGGTGGCGCAGTGGTTAAGAATCCACCTGCCAATGCAATGCGGGGGACACGGGTTCGAGCCCTGGTCTGCGAAGATCCCACATGCCGTGGAGCAACTAAGCCCATGTGCCACAACTACTGAGCCTGCATTCTAGAGCCCGTGAGCCGCAACTACCGAAGCCCACGCGCCTAGAGCGCATGCTCCGCAACAATAGACGCCACCGCGATGAGACGCCCGCACACCGCAACCAAGAGTAGCCCCCGCTAGCCGCCAACTAGAGAAAGCCCGTGCACAGCAATGAAGACCCAGTGCAGCCAAAAAAATAAACACATAGAATAAATAAGTTCAAACAATAAATAAATAAATAAACATAAATTAAAAAAAAAAAGAACACCTAATGCAGGTGGGAAGGTGAGAGGGCCACTGTAAAGGTCATCTATGCTACATGTACAAGAACCCCGAGAGCACACCAATAGGTACCACATTTTTCACTGCTGTAGCCGATCATTCCCCCTGTACTACCACACTGTAGCACTCCCTTCCCTCATCTACTGCTATAGTCTCTTTGGAAGGTGTTTCACAACTCTTGTTATGAGAGTGCCAGTTGAACTGTCCTCACTTCC
The DNA here is from genome assembly GCF_965194805.1 of Balaenoptera borealis. Classification (NCBI taxonomy): domain Eukaryota; kingdom Metazoa; phylum Chordata; class Mammalia; order Artiodactyla; family Balaenopteridae; genus Balaenoptera; species Balaenoptera borealis. The sequence goes on along the minus strand of NW_028123228.1, from coordinate 54,922 downwards.
TTCATTTATACCAGGATTGAAGACCTTGTAGTCCGAGATCCTGTCCAGAGAGCAAGCAGGCTAAGACTCTGTCTTTGTTGACGTATTTCATCAGAAAGGGCTCTACCCCCTCTCCTAGTTCATGGTGTGAAGCGTTCATAGCCTCTTGGGAAAGTGGGGAGAATTGAAAGGACTCTATATGAGAATGCTAGGCTTTGTAAAACATTTCAGTTTTTTAAAAATAAGACTCATTTTCTATTGGACTTATAACAGTCCTATGAAATACAAAGAAAGCCGAGAATCAGTGACAGGAAAGGATCACCAGGAAGAACTACAGCAGTCACCGCTTACCTCGTAGCATAGGGCACTGTCCGTGATCCTTAAGAAGAGTTAGTAGAAATGCCTTGCCCATCTTGCCCCTGAACCCCTTGAAAGGTACACGACTGCTGTGTTGGTGTTTAGGGGGAGCATCTCACTTACCAGGGACTGACTTCTCCCTTGATCCCTCTGTAGTGATGGAGACTTCCCCGCTGATGAAAAATTCCCTGGGATTGCAACCTCCAAGCCAGACAGCTTTCCTATGGAAAGACAGAGAGCTTGTAAAGATGAAACACCAGTCTGCGGGAGAAAGGGAAGAAGAGAATGATGGAAATCGTTTCTGGGAAACTATTTTTACATTATGTTTTGTTTGTTCCTGGTAAATAAACTGAAATCTTCTTAACATTAAAACAAAATCTAAACCACTAAATTCAATAATACAGGAGTATAACTTTTGAAAAAAATTTCTTTGGCTGCGCAGCATGTGGGATCTTAGCTCCCCAACCAGGAATTGAACCCACGCCTGCTGCATTGGAAGCGCAGAGTCTTCACCACTGGACCACCAGGGAAGTCCCAGGAATATCACTTTTAAAGGAGAAGTTATAAACACCTTGGTTATATGAACTGCAGATTTTTAGTAAGAAGTCAATATATTTTTTGTTAGGCACATTTTATGTTAGGCTGTCTCCCTGCACAGGATGCAGGCGCCTTGAGAATGGAAATCATATCCCTCTATAGTACGTCCCTCTTCTTTCTGCCTTGCAGTTTGCTGCTCCACTTGTTCAACCCCACCTAGTAATAACCTATACTTCCCTCGTTCCTGTTTTCCCATCTTGAAAACAGACAAAAGGCAACCAAACAACGCAAAGGTCTCAACAAATAAGGGATATCCAAAACCAGAGATGGCCAGAACTTCTGTATCCCTCATGAAACCTAGCCCGGTGTTCAATATGTAGGTATCATTAATACATGCGTGTTGACTGAAACAGTTGAAACTCAATTCTTCCACTTCCCAGTTTAGTTTTAGTCCTCATACAAAACCTGATAATCAACTTGCTTAATGCTAGGGATCACAGTGAAAAATAATATCTGAACTGACTTCTGTCAGATGAGTGAGAACTAAGGTTAATTCAGTGTATCTGAAGCATAGAAAGTGAGGGCACAAGTGGCACAAGATGGGGCTAGAGAAGCAGAGAGGATTCTAGACCACGCAGAGTCTTAAAGGCCAACACTGTGTTTTCTATTCTCAAAACAATGTTTGTGAGCGATGTTTATGAGCAATGTTCCAACTTGCCTTGAAGGTTTTTTGTGTGAAGAATGGATTGGAAGGAAACAAGATATATGGACACTAGTTAGGACCTAATCGCAACACACAGGCAAGTTCAGTATTAGGGTGTTGAGGGAGAGCTGACAGATTCCAAAGAAATTCAGGAGATGAACTGAAGCGGGCTTAATGGGGTAGGAGATGGAGGAAAGGAAGGTCTTAGGGAATTAAAGGGTTTACTGCACACATGAGCAAAGTCTCAAAATTAATCATTTGAACGTACAGAGGTAGATCTCTCAAATGACTCCGGTTAGGAAGCAACGGTACGCCCTTTAGAATTCCTAGAGACAACACAAATCAACTGTTTCGATGGAAAATTCGGCGGGACCGGTGCGTTTTTTCACTCCAACTTAGCTCCAGTTCCTATTACTCACATCTTCTGTGCCAAAACAACACACCTGGAGGAACTGAAGGGGATTCCGTTTTGGTAATTAAGGAGTGTCCCCAACACTGACAGTCCCATCTTAAAAAGCACTCCCTCTGCATTTTACCCGAGGAGCAATGGCCAGAGCCTCCCTTTGAAAACGATGGGCAGAAATGAGAACATCACACACAGTCCCTTTCAGCTACTGTGAACTGAGCCGCGAGACGACCAATACCCCCTGGCACAGCGCGGATGGGCCAGCGTGCGGGGGCAACAGGGACAGGAGACAGCACAAGAGACGAAGCCCAGGCCCAGGGGCCAAGGCCTATTACCTTTCCGGCATGTGCAAAACATAAAACAGAAGCAATATTGTAACAAATTCATTAAAGACTTAAGAAAAAAACAAAAATCAGATGCTAAAGTGCCTACTCTAACCACTATACTATATTGCTTCTATAAAACAAGCACTAAACCTCAGATACAGAAAAAAACCCTTTTCGTGTCCTCACACCTAGGTCAAAATTACAAAGCGTTAATTCAGGAGACAGAAAGGGAAGGAATAAATCTGAATGAATCTGAGTCAGAACACAGTGCTATAACCTTAGGCAAATTCCACAATACCCATGCCTCAACATGGCAAATTCCACAATACCCATGCCTCAACCTCCCTATCTATAAAGGAGTTAACCACACCAGCGCTAACCATTACTTGCCTCCTGGTAGCTTGTGAGTGTTAATTAATATTTGTAATAAATACACAGATCATCAGTTGAAAGAAACAAGGAAAACTACAGCGTTATTATTATTGCCTTGTTGCTAGAGCTAAACACCACAAATCAACATAAATAACTTATGTACACCAAGAATGTAGGGTTTGAATATGTACTTTGAAAGGCAATCATATAATTAGTTGTTTCACCTCTAATTGCTTTTCCTTTTTTTTTTTTTTTTAATTTAAAAAAGCAATACAGGGACTTCCCTGGTGGTTCAGTGGTAAAGAATCCGTCCTGCAATGCAGGGGACGCGGGTTCGATTCCCGGTCGGGGAACTAAGATCCCACATGCCGCGGGGCAACTAAGCCCTCGCACCAAACTACTGAGCTCGCACACCTCAATGAGGTAGCCCACGTGCAGCAAACTACAGAGCCCACGCGCTCTGGAGCCTGCACGCCACAACTACAGAGCCCACGTGCCACAACTAGAGAGAGAAAACCCGCACGCCACAACTAGAGAGAAGCTCTCATGCTGCAACGAAGAGCCCGTGCGCCGCAACGACAATAAAGATCCCACATGCCTTAACGAAGGTCCCGCGTGCCGCAACTAAGACCCAATACAGCCAATCAACCAATCAATCAATCAAGTGGGGCGGGGGGAGCAATACAGGAATTTCCCTGGCAGTCCAGTGGTTAAGACTCCAAGCTCCCAATGCAGGGGGCACGGGCTCGATCCCTGATTGGGGAACCAAGATCCCACATGTGGCACAGCGTAGCCGGAAAAAAAACAAAAAAAGCAACACATACCCTACGGCATTTATCCCAGAGAACGCATGTTCGCACAAAAAAAGGTACACAAATGTCCACAGCATCTCTATCAGTAATAGTCAGGAAATGGGAAAAAAACTCAGATGTTCTTCAATGGGCAAGTGATTAAACAAACTGAAGTACAGCCAAACCATGGAATACTACTCAGCAATTAAAAAGAAAGCGGCACTGGGACCTCTCTGGTGTTCCAGCGGTTAAGACTCTGCACTCTCAATGCAGGGGGCCCAGGTTCCATCCCTGGTCAGGGAACTAGATCCCGCATGCTGCAACTAAAGACCCGCACAGCCAAATAAATAAATAAATATTTTTTTTTAAAAAAGAGGAGCACTGTTGATTCATGCAATTTGGATGACTCTCCAGGGAATTACACTGATTGAAAAAGGCCAATCCAAAAGGTTGCATACTGGGAATTCCCTGGCGGTCCAGTGTTTAGCACTCAGCACTTTCACTACCTGGGCTGGGTTCAATCCTTGGTCGGGGAACTAAGATCGCACAACCGGCAGCGCAGCCAAAAAAAAATTTTTTTTACTTAAAAAAAAAAAAAGGTTACACACTATATGATTTTATTCACATAACATTCTTTTTTTTTAATTAATTAGTTAATTTGTTTTATTTTTGGCTGCGTTGGGTCTTCGTTGCTGCGTGTGGGCTTTCTCTAGTTGCGGCGAGCGGGGGCTACTCTTTGTTGCAGTGTGCGGGCTTCTCGCTGCGGTGGCTTCTCTTGTTGCAGAGCACGGGCTCTAGGCACGCGGGCTTCAGTAGTTGTGGCACGTGGGCTCAGTAGTTGTGGCTCCCGGGCTCTAAAGCGCAGGCTCAGTCGTTGTGGCGCATGGGCTTAGTTGCTCCGCGGCATGTGGGATCTTCCCGGACAAGGGATCAAACCCATGTCCCCTGCAATGGCAGGCAGATTCTTAACCGCTGCGCCACCAGGGAAGTCCCACATAACATTCTTGAAATGACAGGTTGCCAGGGACAGATAGGGCCGGGGGAGTGGGAGACGGGCCATCTTCCCCAGGGGGTATTTTCCCTTGATCATCTGCACAAAAACTTTATTGCAACTTTATCCACTGCACTATCAGATCATTATGATTTGGTGGGGAGTGGGGGAGCAGCAGTGGCTATAAAATGGCATCAGGAGAGATCCTGTGGGATGGAAATGTTCTCTATCTTGACTGTGTCAATGGCAATACCCAGGTTGTGACAGTATACTATGATTCTGTAAGATGTTACCATTGGGGAAAACTGGGTAAAGGACACACAGGAGCTATCGCACTATTATTTCTTACAACTGCATGTAAACCTACAATAATCTGGACACAAAAAGTTTAATCAGAAATGAAGGCAACACATGCCTCTTGTAACAAGTAAAACAATAGTCTGTGGTCAGTCTCTTTCTCTACCCGTCCCATTCCCTCCCTCTTGAGATAACCATGCAAACTCACTGCTCATACAAACAGGCATGCATTTAATACTTTCTGTTTACTGTATCAAAATGGGATCATACATACTACATATTACCCTGCAGCCTACCTTCTTCACCCATCATCCCTATATCATAGAGAGCTTAAAAAAAAAAAATTTTTTTTTAAGTGCCAAGCAGGATGGCAGGTATAGAAAATTTTCTGACTAGGGCAAATCTGACAAATGTTTACCGTGCTAATGTGCCATAGCTCAGCCAGGTGCATTCAGTGAGAGCACAATATGCAAGTAGCATTCTAAAGAGATCTGCAAAAAATGCAAGGTCTTCAGCAGCTCTTCGAGGATCCCATCCCCCTCTCTGCCTCCTCCATGGAACCATCCCATGGAGGTTGAACAGTTTAACTCCATTTGCCCCTCCTGCTGTTTGTGCTTTCGTTGTATACTTCTGTTCTACATCTCCACAAGACATTATTACTGTCACTTATTTACAAAATAACATATAAATATAAAGGTGTATGTACCTGGGTATATGTACATGTATATATTAGACACACACACACTTTAAGTGCTCTTTGTTCTTTCCTGCAGTTGTGTTCTTTTTTTTTGGGGGGGGGGGGGGCAAGTTTTTATATTGGTAAAGTTCTGTACTACTAGAAATATAAGATTTGAAAAGAAAAGTGAGACTTGAGGATCATCTGTGGAGCTTATCCTCATTCTCCTGCTGACGCATTATGTGTTTATAATTTGAGAACTGCAGATAAATACAAACTGGTCTTCTCCATACTTGCTCACTAAGGAATTCCTCATTTCTAGGAAACGTCTATTTCAAGGAAAGGAAACAAACAAAAACACCTAGTGCACTAGATGATTAAAAGGTACACATTTTATAGCCTGAGTTCGAGAAAAAAATTACCCAAGAAACGGCCTTTTTCCCTACGAGCCAGCTTCTACTAGGGGAGTCTAGGGTTCTCTAGGCAAAGAAAAAAAACTTGCCAGTTTAAACAGAATAACAGAAACGTTCAGCCAATCAAATATACAGAACTCATCACTTGCAGTGAGGAATGAAAGGCCTGTATCAACAGAAAAAATAAATGGCACCGGCAACGTCTGCAACAGAAAACAAACAGGAAATCCTTTAAAAAGCCAAAATTGCAAAGACAGATGAACAGGGTATGAAATTACACGCCGGGCAATGCACCTGTTAAAGGAAAAGAGGCGCACACCAAGTCTGAAGTCTTAAGAATTCGGTGTTTAACACTACTTCTGCATGCTGCCCAGCAGAAAACTCGGGTCCTGGCTTAATCCACAACGCACACTTCATTTAAGGAGGTGAACTGCTTGGTCTGACTCAGTTTCTTATTCTGTAAAATGAATGCAACACAGCTGTCGTGAGTCCCCAAAGAATTCTGCACAAACGCTTTGTAACTCCAAAGTGCTGTGCAAATCAGAGCAGCCCTTCTCTCCTTCACATTCGTTGGACTTAGAATTTCAGAAGTTTAGCTGAAAATACAGACGACTCGGAAGCAAGGGACTGAGAGTGGCCCACACAGGTGGAAAGAAATGCAGAAACTGGAGCACCTCATACAAACCGCAAGAGACCACGTTCACGTGCACACGTTATCAGTAACAGAAAACGCCACCGGTAGCAACTGTAAACCACTGAGAGGACCAGCAACGACATGTGTCCAAATCCAGCCGGCAGCACAGCCTCGTCGGCGGCAATGCCTTAAACACAGCTCCCCGCACTCCGCGGCCTAACAAGATCCACTTTTTCCAAAAAGTTTAGCAACTTGCCAAGTACACTGGCGTAGTTCACCTTTTTTAATTGCTAAGCAAACATGCAGGGGAGTTGAGACAATCAAGGGAATGTTCAGCCTTCCTCAAAAATAAGATCCAGGAAATTCACGTTTTGCTTGAACAGTTTCATGTCTAAAACTGATCACAAACCTCTGTTTGATGTTGTTTTCTCGCTGCTGGCCAATGAGCCCGGGAAAGAGAACCAATTCTTTCAAACAGGGAGGGCTCTCTACACTCTTCAGCTAAACCAGCGAGGCTTTACCACCGTCACGTTTAAAATAATGAGGAGGATGCCTCCATAGAGTTTACCGGGCTGCGCTAATCACGAGGGGCCTCGGGCGCCCAGGGCGGATCCCAGCGCCGGTGGCCGCGGGACCGGACGCCCTCCCCGGGACCCCCCCAGGACCCCCTCCCCGGGACGCGGCCGCGGGACAGGACGCCCCCCAGAACCCCTGCCCGGGACGCAGCTGCGGGACAGGACGCCCCCCAGACCCCTGCCCGGGACGCAGCTGCGGGACAGGACGCCCCCCAGAACCCCTGCCCGGGACGCGGCCGCGGGACACGAAGCTCCCCCCTCCCCAGGAACCCCTCCCCAGAGCGCGGGCCTCGCCGCCGTCTCGCAGCACCCGCCGCGCTCACCGCGGGCCGGGAGCCCCCTCAGGCCGACTGGCCCCCGCCCGCCGCCCGGCCTCCCTCCGGCCCGCGCCGCCCGCCGCGCTCACCGCGTTTTTCTTCTGCACCATCTTGTCCATCTTCTTGGCAATGCGGACCACCTCGTCCTCCATGGCCCTGGCAGGCCTGCCCCGCGCCGGGCCGCGGGGGACGGGAAACGAGCGGAGCTGGCCGGGCGGCAGGTAAGCCCAGGCGTCGGCGAGGGCCCTCACCAGGCGTCACCGAGGCGCTTCTTCACTCACGACGACTGCGACGGCGGGGGCGGCGGCGGCGGCGGCGCTCCTCCCACGCAGGCAGCGCCAATCGAGCTCCCAGCTCGCGGCGGCGACGGCGGCGGCGCTCCTCCCACGCAGGCAGCGCCAATCGAGCTCCCAGCTCGCGGCGGCGACGGCGGCGGCGCTCCTCCCACGCAGGCAGCGCCAATCGAGCTCCCAGCTCGCGGCGGCGACGGCGGCGGCGCTCCTCCCACGCAGGCAGCGCCAATCGAGCTCCCAGCTCGCGGCGGCGACGGCGGCGGCGCTCCTCCCACGCAGGCAGCGCCAATCGAGCTCCCAGCTCGCGGCCGCGGCGGCGCTCCTCCCCCGCAGGCAGCGCCAATCGAGCTCCCAGCTCGCGGCGGCGACGGCGGCGGCGCTCCTCCCACGCAGGCAGCGCCAATCGAGCTCCCAGCTCGCGGCGGCGGCGCTCCTCCCACGCAGGCAGCGCCAATCGAGCTCCCAGCTCGCGGCGGCGGCGGCGGCGGCGGCGGCGCTCCTCCCCCGCAAGCAGCGCCAATCCAGCTCGCGGCGGCGGCGGCGGCGGCGCTCCTCCCCCGCAGGCAGCGACAATCGAGCTCCCGGCTCGCGGCGGCGACGGCGGCGCTCCTCCCCCGCAGGGAGCGCCAATCGAGCTCCCAGCTCGCGGCGGCGACGGCGGCGGCGCTCCTCCCACGCAGGCAGCGCCAACCGAGCTCCCAGCTCGCGGCGGCGACGGCGGCGGCGCTCCTCCCACGCAGGCAGCGCCAATCGAGCTCCCAGCTCGCGGCGGCGGCGCTCCTCCCCCGCAGGCAGCGCCAACCGAGCTCCCAGCTCGCGGCGGCGACGGCGGCGGCGCTCCTCCCACGCAGGCAGCGCCAATCGAGCTCCCGGCTCGCGGCGGCGGCGCTCCTCCCCCGCAGGCAGCGCCAATCGAGCTCCCAGCTCGTGGCGGCGGCGGCGGCGGCGGCGCTCCTCCCCCGCAGGGCAGCGCCAATCGAGCTCCCAGTTCGCGGCGGCGGCGGCGGCGCTCCTCCCCCGCAGGCAGCGCCAAACGAGCTCCCAGCTCGCGGCGGCGGCGGCGGCGGCGCTCCTCCCCCGCAGGCAGCGCCAATCCAGCTCGCGGCGGCGGCGGCGGCGGCGGCGCTCCTCCCCCGCAGGCAGTGCCAAGCGAGCTCCCAGCTCGCGGCGGCGGCGCTCCTCCCCCGCAGGCAGCGCCAAGCGAGCTCCCAGCTCGCGGCGGCGACGGCGGCGGCGCTCCTCCCCCACAGGCAGCGCCAATCGAGCTCCCAGCTCGCGGCGGCGGCGGCGGCGGCGCTCCTCCCCCGCAGGGAGCGCCAGTCGAGCTCCCAGCTCGCGGCGGCGGCGGCGGCGGCGGCGCTCCTCCCCCGCAGGCAGCGCCAATGGAGCTCCCAGCTCGCGGCGGCGGCGGCGGCGGCGCTCCTCCCCCGCAGGCAGCGCCAAACGAGCTCCCAGCTCGCGGCGGCGGCCGCGGCGGCGCTCCTCCCCCGCAGGCAGCGCCAATCCAGCTCGCGGCGGCGGCGGCGGCGGCGGCGCTCCTCCCCCGCAGGCAGTGCCAAGCGAGCTCCCAGCTCGCGGCGGCGGCGCTCCTCCCCCGCAGGCAGCGACAATCGAGCCCCCGGCTCGCGGCGGCGACGGCGGCGCTCCTCCCCCGCAGGGAGCGCCAGTCGAGCTCCCAGCTCGCGGCGGCGGCGGCGGCGGCGCTCCTCCCCCGCAGGGAGCGCCAATCGAGCTCCCAGCTCGCGGCGGCGGCGGCGCTCCTCCCCCGCAGGCAGCGCCAATCGCGCTCCCAGCTCTGTTCTTTTGTTTTTTTTTTTTTGAATTCTGAGATTTTTCATTTGAAGTAAATCTTAAAGCTATTAAATTCACAAATATGCTAATTTAAATACCCAATTCTATTATCTAAAACACACATTGCAAACATACAAATATCTATTCTCTCCACATGTCAGAGCCCATTCATTTCATGGTTTGGAAATGGGGAGAATAGATCCCCTTAAACTGCAAGTCAGCAGGTGTTTCTTTACAGTTAACTTTAGCAAAATTCATACAAAATATTAATGAACAATGATCTTCTTTACTTGTTAACTCACAAGGAAACACCTTCAAAACTGCATTTTGTTAAAGTTTCTGTACTAAAATGTAGAAAAACTGAACTACACAAATATTGAAAAGTTTAAAATTCCTTAATTTTTTATTCCTGGTACCACTACCACAATTTACAGGGCAATATACCTGATGTAATGAAAAGAAAAAGACAAAGCTACAACAGATAAAAGACCTCAGGAATGTACATCTAATTGACCCTCCGTTGCATGAATCAATAGCTGCACTTTTTGCAAACTGTGGCTAGGACAGTCCTGAACAAGAAGGGTTTCCTGTTTAAGCTGCAGTAACTTTTCTGACTATGGATCATCGTTCCTTCTGCGGCAGGTTTTTACAGTTCCTCTAATGCATTTGGGACGACTGTCTCAAAGTAACCTGCAGCTTTCCTGACAACTCCTCGCTCTCTCTCCTGCTAAGAACTGTAGCCCTTTTCTTCTGAGTTTTGAGAACCTTCTGCTACCATATCCACCACTTCCACCACCAGATCCATAACCACCACCATAGGGACTTCCCGAGCTTCTTCCACCAAAACTGCCCCCCTTCATGGGTCCATAATTTGATTGCTGTTGTCCACTATAATTTCCAAAATCATTATAGCTCCCACCACCACCACCATAGTTACCTCCAAAATTTCCTCCTTCATTGTAAGCATCATATCCTCCACCACCGCCACCATATCCACCATCTTGGTTTCCATATCCTGGTCCACCACCACCATAGCCTCCTCTACTACTGTAACCAGGACCACCACCATCGTTACCACCGTCGCCTCCAAATCCGTTTTATCCACCATCACCTCCTCCATAACTACCTCTGCTGCCACCACCTCCACCACCATAGCCTCCTCTTCCACCAAAGTTTCCACCACGGCCAAAGTTACCTCCACCACCTCCAAAGTTTCCTCCACGACCCATAAAGTTGCCAGATCCACCTCCACGACCTCTCTGTGATCCAGCAGATTGCATTTCTTGTTTAGAAAGGGCCTTTTTCACTTACAATTATGCCCATTAATAGTGTGGTATCTCTGAACAACAATTTTATCAACTGTATCATGATCATCAAAAGTTACAAAAGCAAATCCTCTCTTTTTTCCACTCTGCCTGTCTTCCATAACTCCTATGGTTTCAATCTTGCCATACTTTTCAAAGTAGTCTCTCGAATTACATTCTTCTGTATCTTCTTTAATACCACCAACAAAAATTTTCTTCACTGTTAGACGGGCACCAGGCTTTACAGAATCCTCTCTAGAAACAGCTCTCTTTGGTTCCACTACACGCCCATCAACCTTGTGTGGTCGAGCACACATTGCTGCATCCACCTCTTCAACCCAAGAGTAAGTCACAAAACCAAAGCCCCTGGAACGGTTTGTCTGGGGGTCTCTCATCACCACACAATCTGTAAGTGTGCCCCATTTCTCAAAATGTTCTCTTAAGCTATCGTCTGTAGTTTCAAAGCTCAGACCACCAATAAACAGTTTTCTCAACTGTTCTGGTTCCTTTGGATCATGGCCCTCCTCCCCCCGGCGGCGGCGGCGGCCGGAGTCGGGCTGGGGGCGACCGGGCGGCGGTTTTACCTCCGTTTTGAGACCGGACTCGCCTCTTCCAAGTCGAGTTCAATATGGGACCGAGAGCCCAGCTCTGTTCTATGTTGGGCCATTTTACTTCAGCCCAAAAAAATTTCTTCTAGTATTCCCTAAGGTCTGCTGGGGATCAGTTTTCTTATTTTTCATTTATCTGTATTTGATTTTTTAAAATTGATTCCAATTTTCTGTTGAGATTCTCCATATTTTAATCTATTAACCCCCATCTTTTACTCTCAATATAGTCATTTTAAAGTTCTGTGCTAACTCCAGAATCTGAATTCCCTCTAAATCAATTTTTCTTGGTTTTTTTTTTTTTTTTTTTTTTTTTGTCTTAAGTTTTAGTCACTTTTTCCTGCTTCAGGAATTTCATAATTTTTGATTGTGTGCTGGACGTGGTGAATAAAAAATTCATAGAGACTGAAGATGCTATTACTTTGCACCAGAGAAGATTTACCCTTTTCTCTGTGAATCAGAGTGGCTGATCATTTCAGTCATTTCAGGAATTTTACTAGGTCAGAACTGGGTTGGAGCTTTAGTTGTCTCATCCTACCTATGATTTTTCCTAATTTGTGGCCTCCCTGGATTTTTGCTGTGAGCCTGACAGGTCTTTGATTCTTCAATAAATACAGTCAGTTATTGACTTCAGTCTTTCAGATGTTTGAATTCAGCTCTTTAGGCTCTCAGTTCTCACAGCTTCAGAGTATGGCAAATGTAAGGAGAGACCAGCTATGTATTTGTTGCCGTTACACTTTCTCAGTGAAAATTTGTCTCATAAACACTGAAACATTGCAGATGACTTCACTTTTTCTGACTCAGCCCCCTTCTTGGGGATGGCACTTCTGGGTTTTTACTGTGAGTCTGGTAGGTCTCTAATTCCTCACTTTGGAAAGTTCTCTCCCTCAGGCATTAGGTATTTAGCTTCCTGCTTTATATAGGTTCAAAAACTGGCAAATGTCTTGAAGAGGAGACCTAATGATTGTCACAGGCCCCTTTATCTAGCGGGATTTGGTTTGTTAGTGCCATGACTGTGCAGGAAATTTCACTCTGCTTTCTTGGCTCAGTCCCCCATCATCCTATACCACCCTGACACTAAGGAAATGTCCTGTGGGGGAAATCGGCTTGACATTCTGCTAGATTTCACTCCATCATGCCAGCAAATGAGTTCATCAAAAGATATGGTGATTTCTCTTTTCCAGTGGAGTATGTCTCCCTACACCAAACCCCTGCTCCAAATCTCTAAATGTCCCTCTCTAGCATATTAGTTGATATTGTTTCTTGATTGCTTCCTTAGCTCGATGATCTTTTATTCAAGTTTGTTTGCTCGTTGCAGCAGGAGTGATGGCCTGTGCCTACCTAGTGCAGGCATATTATTATGGAGATATGGCTTTGGTCCCAGACACCACAATAAGGAGAATATCATAGGAAAGCAAGTCACACGAGTTGTTTGGTTTCCCAGTGCATGTAAAAGTTATGTTTATGCTATACTGTAGTCTATTAAGTGTGCAATAGCATTATGTCTAAAAAAAGTACATATCTTAATTTGAAAGTAGACTTTAAGAATGCTACCCATCATCTGAGCCTTCAGCAAGCTGTAATCTTTTTGCAATAGTAACATCAAAGATCACTGATCACAGATCATGTAACAAGTATAATAGTGAAAAAGTTTGAAATATTGTGAGACTTACCAAAACATGACATAGAGACACGAAGTGAGCAAATGCTGTTGGAAAAATGGCACCACCAGTAGAGCTGCTTGACACAGGGTTGCCACAAACCTTCAATTTGTAAAAAAAAAAAAAAAAAAGCATTATCTGCAAGGTACAATACAATAAAGTGAAGTGCAATAAAGTGAGGTATGCCTATACATCCTGCCTCAAAGCAGAAATCCTATTTAGATCACCTTTAATTTCTCTCTATGATATATCAATAGTTTTCTATTCTAATAGGGTTCTTACATTTTTTATTACACTTATTATTAGGTATATGATGTTTTGATGATAATGTAGATGGCATATTTTTTAGTTTTTAATTTTATAACTTTTCAGACACAGAAAAATGTTAGTGGAATTTTTTAATGTTTGGTCTCTTATCTGGCAACTCTTCTAAAAACTAACTGATATTCTAATAAGTTATCTGTAGATGGTTTTGGATTTTCTGTATCCTTAATTATATCAACTATGGAAAGTGACAGTATGATTTCTTCCTTTCTTAGCCTTATATTTCTGATTTCTTTTTCCTGCCTTACTGCTAATGCCATTTAATACTTTTACTAATAGGTTGAATAGAAAAGGTAAGAGTTGGCATTCTTATTTTGTTCCTAATCTTACAGTGGACGTTCTCCACATTTCACTATAAATAGGATGGTGGCTCTAAAGTTTTTTGTAGTTTCCCTTTGCTATGAGTTTTTAATCATACATAATTATTGAATTTTATCAAATGCTTTATCTGACTATACTGATATGATCATATACATTTTCTCCTTTATTTTATGGATGTGGTGCATGACATTTATTGATATTTGAATGTTAACTCACCTTGCATTTCTGGAGTAAAACAACTTGGTAGGAATTCACACACACACACACACACACACACACACACACACACATTCACTCACTCACACACTCTACATTTGATTGTCTAACATTTTGTGTATGATTTTTGCTTCTGTATACATAAGGGAGATGGGCCTATTTTCTTTTCTCATAATTGTCCTTTTAATTAGTGAATAGTATATAGAGGGTAGAGATTTAAAAGACCTTTTAAAAGGTCTTCTTCTTCTGTGATATAATACAATACAGTATTACTCCATTTTTTAAAAATGACCTTTTTCATTTTCAAATAATTTCAAATCTGCAGAAAAGATACAAACAGAGTTCCCTTTACCTCTCTCCCAGTTTTTCCTATTGCTAACATCTTATACTACCATAGTATATTTTTCAAAATTAAAAAGCCAACATTTATACATTACTATTAACTAAACTTAAGACTTTTTTTGGATTTCACCAGTTTTCCTGTTAATGACCTTTTTCTGTTCTAGGACCCAATCCAGTATATCACATTCCACTTAGTTAGTTGTCATGTCTCCTTAGTCTTCTCTGGTCTATGACAGTTCCTCATTCCTTCCTTGTTTTTCATGATTTTGACAGTCTTGAGGAATATTTGTCTGATATTTTGTAGAATTGTTCTCAGTCTGGGTTTGGCTGATGTTTTTCTCATGATTCGACTGGAGTTATAGGTTTTGACAAAGAATACCGCAGAAGCGAAGTAACCGTCTCATCACATCATAACAGAGAGTATGTAGTGTCTCCGTGACATCACTGGTGATGTGAAACATCATCACTTGCATAACATGGTGTTTGCTTGGTTTCTCCACTGTAAAGTTACTTTTTCTCCCATTTTATACTGTCTCTGGAATTCAATCATTAAGGCCAGCCCAGGACTGGACTTAAGGGGAAGATTAAGCTTCACCTCCACCTCCTTGGGGAGGAGATGGATGCCGGGGGGGGGCGGGGGGGAGGTTACCTACATATGGAATTCTTCTGTTGGCAAGATTTGTCTTCTCCCTCCCTCCTATTATTTATTTATTTATACACTCATTTATTTACTCCATTATGTTTTAATATGGATTCTTTATAATCTATATACATAATTACAACCTTAAAAACCTCTGGTTCCCCCACTGACATATAAACTTTTTGAGGAAAGGCTCTGTTTCTTTTTTATTTTTGTACACTCTATGCGTTTAGCATAGTCCCCTAATTTATAGTGGACTTCCAGTAATTATTTTTTAATGGATATCTTTCCACTTCAACTGAAAAGTACCCTTTCCTTATATAATAGCATTCTAAATCCAAAATAAAAGTAGATTTTAAAATAAGTAAAAGTAAACTCATGCATGATCACCCTGTAATAAGTATGTAAAAAAGCAAAGGGTACTGCAGAAATAACTTAACCATTTGAGTTGGATGTGTCTCCAAAAAATATTGAAGCCACATTTGGAAAGAAATTACAGTATTTGATAAGCCAAGGATATGACCTGCTGTGTGCTTTCTCTTTTTTGTTCAGATCACCAAAGGAGATTAAGACCCCGTTTTCTCCCTTCTCTGGAAAATTATCATCTGATGCAGTCACTCAGATAACAACAGAGAGTCCAGGAAAAACCATGTTTTCATCTGAGATTTTTGTTAATGCTGAAGATCGTGGACATGATATTCCAGACCTCAGTACACAGAAGTTGGGCAAAGTTCCTGTCAAGTTTGCTTCATCATCTTCAGTCCAACAGATTACTGTTCTTCATGGCACAGATGGTAAGAGAATTTTAGGTCACATTACCAACTTTTGTGTGTCATTAACTAAGAAATTTCTTGATTGGGTCTTTCTAGTTAGAAAACCTAATTTTAATTTTAAGCATTAGGTTGTACATGATTAAAACATCTTTTATTTACATAGCTATGAAGAGAATATAATTTATTATGTTTTTACTTCAATTTCTAGTGAAGTTAACAACCTATGTGAAACTCATGCTACTTGTGGCTGACGTATTTTCAACTCATAATACTTGTCATAAGAATGCAAGTAGTTCATGAAAACATAAAAACTATAGAGGTTCAATTTTAGGGAGGTAGATAACTATTTGGCATTGTTTCTTTTACTATTGTTTTGCATGATACAGTGAACAGATAGCAAACACAATACCAGTCTATTTCTTGCTCAAGAAACGTTGAGCAGGGACCCAGGTTGACTGTGACTCTGCTTTCTTTAAAACATGGAACCTTGGATTCATCATCATAGTCAACTGGAAGGGACGAAAAGCATGGAGGAGCACATGTTGGGAGGCTTTTATGGGCTAGGCCTAGGTGTGGCCCACATCACTTTCCACTGACTAGGAATAGTTTAGCTGTGCTTTCCAGGATGAAGAAGAAATGAGTTTTGGTGAACAGCTAGCAATTTCTACCATAAGGTCTACATTTAGAGTGTTCCTATGCTATCATGACAGTGATATTTTTATAGTGCTTATACTATATAACATTCAAAATTATAGCAAGTTATTTTCTTTTTCAGACCAGTAACTGGAAAGTTAAGTTCCCATTCTACCTCCAAATGAGGGTGGGAACTTTCAATTACTAATTTTAAAGTATTCAACAGTTTGTACAAATCTATTCAAAATATATTTTAAGTTTTCCTACTTGTGCAAAAAGTTTATCTGTCTGTAGGTATAAATGGAATATGCCTAAATGTATAAAGAAAATTGCTTAGTTCCACATGTAAATTGCACTGAATTTAATTTGAATAAATACATTTATATGTTGAAATGGTTATATTTCTTTTCTTTTTTTTTTTTTTTACTTTTATTTATTTTATTTTTGGCTGTGTTGGGTCTTCATCGCTGCGTGCAGCCTTTCTCTAGTTGCGGCGAGCGGGGGCTACTCTTCGTTGCGGTGCACGGGCTTCTCATTGCGGTGGCTTCTCTTGTGGTGGAGCACGGGCTCTAGGCGCGTGGGCTTCGGTGCATGGGCTCAGTAGTTGTGGCTCGCGGGCTCTAGAGCGCAGGCTCAGTAGTTGTGGCACATGGGCTTAGTTGCTCCGCGGCATGGGGGATCTTCCCGGACCAGGGCTGGCACCCGTGTCCCCTGCATTGGCAGGCGGATTCTTAACCACTGCGCTATCAGGGAAACCCGAGATGGTTATATTTCTTATACATTTTTATTGTGATATAAAATTATGCCCCCCAAATGTATAGTCTAATCAATATCACACAGAACACCTTTAATGTGTCAGTTACCTATTGCCACCGTGATACTGTATAAGAACCTCGAAAATCTCAGTGCTTTATAACAACAGACATTTGCTTTCCTCACTCATGGGCTTATGAGTCAGTTGGAGTTTGGCATCAGGATGCAAAAACGGTTTGGGTCTGTTCCACATGCCTTGTACTGAAACCCAGGCTACTCTGGGTATGCTGTTTTCATGTTGGTGGCAGAGCACAGGAGAGGAAATCCAACTGTGAAAGTGTATTTTATACCTCTTCTGACATCAAATGGATCGGTCTACATAGAGCCCACAGTTCACGGTCTTACCTTTACATACAGGTACTTGGTAGAAAGGACTCCTTTAAAAGAGAAATATTATTTGGTTTAATAATAAAAGAATTTTAACTCTGTGGATTCAGAAGTAAAATTTTAAAAAATATTTTAAAAGTATACAGAATAGGGCTTCCCTGGTGGCGCAGTGGTTAAGAATCCACCTGCCAATGCAATGCGGGGGACACGGGTTCGAGCCCTGGTCTGCGAAGATCCCACATGCCGTGGAGCAACTAAGCCCATGTGCCACAACTACTGAGCCTGCATTCTAGAGCCCGTGAGCCGCAACTACCGAAGCCCACGCGCCTAGAGCGCATGCTCCGCAACAATAGACGCCACCGCGATGAGACGCCCGCACACCGCAACCAAGAGTAGCCCCCGCTAGCCGCCAACTAGAGAAAGCCCGTGCACAGCAATGAAGACCCAGTGCAGCCAAAAAAATAAACACATAGAATAAATAAGTTCAAACAATAAATAAATAAATAAACATAAATTAAAAAAAAAAAGAACACCTAATGCAGGTGGGAAGGTGAGAGGGCCACTGTAAAGGTCATCTATGCTACATGTACAAGAACCCCGAGAGCACACCAATAGGTACCACATTTTTCACTGCTGTAGCCGATCATTCCCCCTGTACTACCACACTGTAGCACTCCCTTCCCTCATCTACTGCTATAGTCTCTTTGGAAGGTGTTTCACAACTCTTGTTATGAGAGTGCCAGTTGAACTGTCCTCACTTCCTTCATTTATACCAGGATTGAAGACCTTGTAGTCCGAGATCCTGTCCAGAGAGCAAGCAGGCTAAGACTCTGTCTTTGTTGACGTATTTCATCAGAAAGGGCTCTACCCCCTCTCCTAGTTCATGGTGTGAAGCGTTCATAGCCTCTTGGGAAAGTGGGGAGAATTGAAAGGACTCTATATGAGAATGCTAGGCTTTGTAAAACATTTCAGTTTTTTAAAAATAAGACTCATTTTCTATTGGACTTATAACAGTCCTATGAAATACAAAGAAAGCCGAGAATCAGTGACAGGAAAGGATCACCAGGAAGAACTACAGCAGTCACCGCTTACCTCGTAGCATAGGGCACTGTCCGTGATCCTTAAGAAGAGTTAGTAGAAATGCCTTGCCCATCTTGCCCCTGAACCCCTTGAAAGGTACACGACTGCTGTGTTGGTGTTTAGGGGGAGCATCTCACTTACCAGGGACTGACTTCTCCCTTGATCCCTCTGTAGTGATGGAGACTTCCCCGCTGATGAAAAATTCCCTGGGATTGCAACCTCCAAGCCAGACAGCTTTCCTATGGAAAGACAGAGAGCTTGTAAAGATGAAACACCAGTCTGCGGGAGAAAGGGAAGAAGAGAATGATGGAAATCGTTTCTGGGAAACTATTTTTACATTATGTTTTGTTTGTTCCTGGTAAATAAACTGAAATCTTCTTAACATTAAAACAAAATCTAAACCACTAAATTCAATAATACAGGAGTATAACTTTTGAAAAAAATTTCTTTGGCTGCGCAGCATGTGGGATCTTAGCTCCCCAACCAGGAATTGAACCCACGCCTGCTGCATTGGAAGCGCAGAGTCTTCACCACTGGACCACCAGGGAAGTCCCAGGAATATCACTTTTAAAGGAGAAGTTATAAACACCTTGGTTATATGAACTGCAGATTTTTAGTAAGAAGTCAATATATTTTTTGTTAGGCACATTTTATGTTAGGCTGTCTCCCTGCACAGGATGCAGGCGCCTTGAGAATGGAAATCATATCCCTCTATAGTACGTCCCTCTTCTTTCTGCCTTGCAGTTTGCTGCTCCACTTGTTCAACCCCACCTAGTAATAACCTATACTTCCCTCGTTCCTGTTTTCCCATCTTGAAAACAGACAAAAGGCAACCAAACAACGCAAAGGTCTCAACAAATAAGGGATATCCAAAACCAGAGATGGCCAGAACTTCTGTATCCCTCATGAAACCTAGCCCGGTGTTCAATATGTAGGTATCATTAATACATGCGTGTTGACTGAAACAGTTGAAACTCAATTCTTCCACTTCCCAGTTTAGTTTTAGTCCTCATACAAAACCTGATCATCAACTTGCTTAATGCTAGGGATCACAGTGAAAAATAATATCTGAACTGACTTCTGTCAGATGAGTGAGAACTAAGGTTAATTCAGTGTATCTGAAGCATAGAAAGTGAGGGCACAAGTGGCACAAGATGGGGCTAGAGAAGCAGAGAGGATTCTAGACCACGCAGAGTCTTAAAGGCCAACACTGTGTTTTCTATTCTCAAAACAATGTTTGTGAGCGATGTTTATGAGCAATGTTCCAACTTGCCTTGAAGGTTTTTTGTGTGAAGAATGGATTGGAAGGAAACAAGATATATGGACACTAGTTAGGACCTAATCGCAACACACAGGCAAGTTCAGTATTAGGGTGTTGAGGGAGAGCTGACAGATTCCAAAGAAATTCAGGAGATGAACTGAAGCGGGCTTAATGGGGTAGGAGATGGAGGAAAGGAAGGTCTTAGGGAATTAAAGGGTTTACTGCACACATGAGCAAAGTCTCAAAATTAATCATTTGAACGTACAGAGGTAGATCTCTCAAATGACTCCGGTTAGGAAGCAACGGTACGCCCTTTAGAATTCCTAGAGACAACACAAATCAACTGTTTCGATGGAAAATTCGGCGGGACCGGTGCGTTTTTTCACTCCAACTTAGCTCCAGTTCCTATTACTCACATCTTCTGTGCCAAAACAACACACCTGGAGGAACTGAAGGGGATTCCGTTTTGGTAATTAAGGAGTGTCCCCAACACTGACAGTCCCATCTTAAAAAGCACTCCCTCTGCATTTTACCCGAGGAGCAATGGCCAGAGCCTCCCTTTGAAAACGATGGGCAGAAATGAGAACATCACACACAGTCCCTTTCAGCTACTGTGAACTGAGCCGCGAGACGACCAATACCCCCTGGCACAGCGCGGATGGGCCAGCGCGCGGGGGCAACAGGGACAGGAGACAGCACAAGAGACGAAGCCCAGGCCCAGGGGCCAAGGCCTATTACCTTTCCGGCATGTGCAAAACATAAAACAGAAGCAATATTGTAACAAATTCATTAAAGACTTAAGAAAAAAACAAAAATCAGATGCTAAAGTGCCTACTCTAACCACTATACTATATTGCTTCTATAAAACAAGCACTAAACCTCAGATACAGAAAAAAACCCTTTTCGTGTCCTCACACCTAGGTCAAAATTACAAAGCGTTAATTCAGGAGACAGAAAGGGAAGGAATAAATCTGAATGAATCTGAGTCAGAACACAGTGCTATAACCTTAGGCAAATTCCACAATACCCATGCCTCAACATGGCAAATTCCACAATACCCATGCCTCAACCTCCCTATCTATAAAGGAGTTAACCACACCAGCGCTAACCATTACTTGCCTCCTGGTAGCTTGTGAGTGTTAATATTTGTAATAAATACACAGATCATCAGTTGAAAGAAACAAGGAAAACTACAGCGTTATTATTATTGCCTTGTTGCTAGAGCTAAACACCACAAATCAACATAAATAACTTATGTACACCAAGAATGTAGGGTTTGAATATGTACTTTGAAAGGCAATCATATAATTAGTTGTTTCACCTCTAATTGCTTTTCCTTTTTTTTTTTTTTTTAATTTAAAAAAGCAATACAGGGACTTCCCTGGTGGTTCAGTGGTAAAGAATCCGTCCTGCAATGCAGGGGACGCGGGTTCGATTCCCGGTCGGGGAACTAAGATCCCACATGCCGCGGGGCAACTAAGCCCTCGCACCAAACTACTGAGCTCGCACACCTCAATGAGGTAGCCCACGTGCAGCAAACTACAGAGCCCACGCGCTCTGGAGCCTGCACGCCACAACTACAGAGCCCACGTGCCACAACTAGAGAGAGAAAACCCGCACGCCACAACTAGAGAGAAGCTCTCATGCTGCAACGAAGAGCCCGTGCGCCGCAACGACAATAAAGATCCCACATGCCTTAACGAAGGTCCCGCGTGCCGCAACTAAGACCCAATACAGCCAATCAACCAATCAATCAATCAAGTGGGGCGGGGGGAGCAATACAGGAATTTCCCTGGCAGTCCAGTGGTTAAGACTCCAAGCTCCCAATGCAGGGGGCACGGGCTCGATCCCTGATTGGGGAACCAAGATCCCACATGTGGCACAGCGTAGCCGGAAAAAAAACAAAAAAAGCAACACATACCCTACGGCATTTATCCCAGAGAACGCATGTTCGCACAAAAAAAGGTACACAAATGTCCACAGCATCTCTATCAGTAATAGTCAGGAAATGGGAAAAAAACTCAGATGTTCTTCAATGGGCAAGTGATTAAACAAACTGAAGTACAGCCAAACCATGGAATACTACTCAGCAATTAAAAAGAAAGCGGCACTGGGACCTCTCTGGTGTTCCAGCGGTTAAGACTCTGCACTCTCAATGCAGGGGGCCCAGGTTCCATCCCTGGTCAGGGAACTAGATCCCGCATGCTGCAACTAAAGACCCGCACAGCCAAATAAATAAATAAATATTTTTTTTTAAAAAAGAGGAGCACTGTTGATTCATGCAATTTGGATGACTCTCCAGGGAATTACACTGATTGAAAAAGGCCAATCCAAAAGGTTGCATACTGGGAATTCCCTGGCGGTCCAGTGTTTAGCACTCAGCACTTTCACTACCTGGGCTGGGTTCAATCCTTGGTCGGGGAACTAAGATCGCACAACCGGCAGCGCAGCCAAAAAAAAATTTTTTTTACTTAAAAAAAAAAAAAGGTTACACACTATATGATTTTATTCACATAACATTCTTTTTTTTTAATTAATTAGTTAATTTGTTTTATTTTTGGCTGCGTTGGGTCTTCGTTGCTGCGTGTGGGCTTTCTCTAGTTGCGGCGAGCGGGGGCTACTCTTTGTTGCAGTGTGCGGGCTTCTCGCTGCGGTGGCTTCTCTTGTTGCAGAGCACGGGCTCTAGGCACGCGGGCTTCAGTAGTTGTGGCACGTGGGCTCAGTAGTTGTGGCTCCCGGGCTCTAAAGCGCAGGCTCAGTCGTTGTGGCGCATGGGCTTAGTTGCTCCGCGGCATGTGGGATCTTCCCGGACAAGGGATCAAACCCATGTCCCCTGCAATGGCAGGCAGATTCTTAACCGCTGCGCCACCAGGGAAGTCCCACATAACATTCTTGAAATGACAGGTTGCCAGGGACAGATAGGGCCGGGGGAGTGGGAGACGGGCCATCTTCCCCAGGGGGTATTTTCCCTTGATCATCTGCACAAAAACTTTATTGCAACTTTATCCACTGCACTATCAGATCATTATGATTTGGTGGGGAGTGGGGGAGCAGCAGTGGCTATAAAATGGCATCAGGAGAGATCCTGTGGGATGGAAATGTTCTCTATCTTGACTGTGTCAATGGCAATACCCAGGTTGTGACAGTATACTATGATTCTGTAAGATGTTACCATTGGGGAAAACTGGGTAAAGGACACACAGGAGCTATCGCACTATTATTTCTTACAACTGCATGTAAACCTACAATAATCTGGACACAAAAAGTTTAATCAGAAATGAAGGCAACACATGCCTCTTGTAACAAGTAAAACAATAGTCTGTGGTCAGTCTCTTTCTCTACCCGTCCCATTCCCTCCCTCTTGAGATAACCATGCAAACTCACTGCTCATACAAACAGGCATGCATTTAATACTTTCTGTTTACTGTATCAAAATGGGATCATACATACTACATATTACCCTGCAGCCTACCTTCTTCACCCATCATCCCTATATCATAGAGAGCTTAAAAAAAAAAAATTTTTTTTTAAGTGCCAAGCAGGATGGCAGGTATAGAAAATTTTCTGACTAGGGCAAATCTGACAAATGTTTACCGTGCTAATGTGCCATAGCTCAGCCAGGTGCATTCAGTGAGAGCACAATATGCAAGTAGCATTCTAAAGAGATCTGCAAAAAATGCAAGGTCTTCAGCAGCTCTTCGAGGATCCCATCCCCCTCTCTGCCTCCTCCATGGAACCATCCCATGGAGGTTGAACAGTTTAACTCCATTTGCCCCTCCTGCTGTTTGTGCTTTCGTTGTATACTTCTGTTCTACATCTCCACAAGACATTATTACTGTCACTTATTTACAAAATAACATATAAATATAAAGGTGTATGTACCTGGGTATATGTACATGTATATATTAGACACACACACACTTTAAGTGCTCTTTGTTCTTTCCTGCAGTTGTGTTCTTTTTTTTTGGGGGGGGGGGGCAAGTTTTTATATTGGTAAAGTTCTGTACTACTAGAAATATAAGATTTGAAAAGAAAAGTGAGACTTGAGGATCATCTGTGGAGCTTATCCTCATTCTCCTGCTGACGCATTATGTGTTTATAATTTGAGAACTGCAGATAAATACAAACTGGTCTTCTCCATACTTGCTCACTAAGGAATTCCTCATTTCTAGGAAACGTCTATTTCAAGGAAAGGAAACAAACAAAAACACCTAGTGCACTAGATGATTAAAAGGTACACATTTTATAGCCTGAGTTCGAGAAAAAAATTACCCAAGAAACGGCCTTTTTCCCTACGAGCCAGCTTCTACTAGGGGAGTCTAGGGTTCTCTAGGCAAAGAAAAAAAACTTGCCAGTTTAAACAGAATAACAGAAACGTTCAGCCAATCAAATATACAGAACTCATCACTTGCAGTGAGGAATGAAAGGCCTGTATCAACAGAAAAAATAAATGGCACCGGCAACGTCTGCAACAGAAAACAAACAGGAAATCCTTTAAAAAGCCAAAATTGCAAAGACAGATGAACAGGGTATGAAATTACACGCCGGGCAATGCACCTGTTAAAGGAAAAGAGGCGCACACCAAGTCTGAAGTCTTAAGAATTCGGTGTTTAACACTACTTCTGCATGCTGCCCAGCAGAAAACTCGGGTCCTGGCTTAATCCACAACGCACACTTCATTTAAGGAGGTGAACTGCTTGGTCTGACTCAGTTTCTTATTCTGTAAAATGAATGCAACACAGCTGTCGTGAGTCCCCAAAGAATTCTGCACAAACGCTTTGTAACTCCAAAGTGCTGTGCAAATCAGAGCAGCCCTTCTCTCCTTCACATTCGTTGGACTTAGAATTTCAGAAGTTTAGCTGAAAATATAGACGACTCGGAAGCAAGGGACTGAGAGTGGCCCACACAGGTGGAAAGAAATGCAGAAACTGGAGCACCTCATACAAACCGCAAGAGACCACGTTCACGTGCACACGTTATCAGTAACAGAAAACGCCACCGGTAGCAACTGTAAACCACTGAGAGGACCAGCAACGACATGTGTCCAAATCCAGCCGGCAGCACAGCCTCGTCGGCGGCAATGCCTTAAACACAGCTCCCCGCACTCCGCGGCCTAACAAGATCCACTTTTTCCAAAAAGTTTAGCAACTTGCCAAGTACACTGGCGTAGTTCACCTTTTTTAATTGCTAAGCAAACATGCAGGGGAGTTGAGACAATCAAGGGAATGTTCAGCCTTCCTCAAAAATAAGATCCAGGAAATTCACGTTTTGCTTGAACAGTTTCATGTCTAAAACTGATCACAAACCTCTGTTTGATGTTGTTTTCTCGCTGCTGGCCAATGAGCCCGGGAAAGAGAACCAATTCTTTCAAACAGGGAGGGCTCTCTGCACTCTTCAGCTAAACCAGCGAGGCTTTACCACCGTCACGTTTAAAATAATGAGGAGGATGCCTCCATAGAGTTTACCGGGCTGCGCTAATCACGAGGGGCCTCGGGCGCCCAGGGCGGATCCCAGCGCCGGTGGCCGCGGGACCGGACGCCCTCCCCGGGACCCCCCCAGGACCCCCTCCCCGGGACGCGGCCGCGGGACAGGACGCCCCCCAGAACCCCTGCCCGGGACGCAGCTGCGGGACAGGACGCCCCCCAGACCCCTGCCCGGGACGCAGCTGCGGGACAGGACGCCCCCCAGAACCCCTGCCCGGGACGCGGCCGCGGGACACGAAGCTCCCCCCTCCCCAGGAACCCCTCCCCAGAGCGCGGGCCTCGCCGCCGTCTCGCAGCACCCGCCGCGCTCACCGCGGGCCGGGAGCCCCCTCAGGCCGACTGGCCCCCGCCCGCCGCCCGGCCTCCCTCCGGCCCGCGCCGCCCGCCGCGCTCACCGCGTTTTTCTTCTGCACCATCTTGTCCATCTTCTTGGCAATGCGGACCACCTCGTCCTCCATGGCCCTGGCAGGCCTGCCCCGCGCCGGGCCGCGGGGGACGGGAAACGAGCGGAGCTGGCCGGGCGGCAGGTAAGCCCAGGCGTCGGCGAGGGCCCTCACCAGGCGTCACCGAGGCGCTTCTTCACTCACGACGACTGCGACGGCGGGGGCGGCGGCGGCGGCGGCGCTCCTCCCACGCAGGCAGCGCCAATCGAGCTCCCAGCTCGCGGCGGCGACGGCGGCGGCGCTCCTCCCACGCAGGCAGCGCCAATCGAGCTCCCAGCTCGCGGCGGCGACGGCGGCGGCGCTCCTCCCACGCAGGCAGCGCCAATCGAGCTCCCAGCTCGCGGCGGCGACGGCGGCGGCGCTCCTCCCACGCAGGCAGCGCCAATCGAGCTCCCAGCTCGCGGCGGCGGCGGCGCTCCTCCCCCGCAGGCAGCGCCAATCGAGCTCCCAGCTCGCGGCGGCGGCGGCGGCGGCGCTCCTCCCCCGCAAGCAGCGCCAATCCAGCTCGCGGCGGCGGCGGCGGCGGCGGCGCTCCTCCCCCGCAGGCAGTGCCAAGCGAGCTCCCAGCTCGCGGCGGCGGCGCTCCTCCCCCGCAGGCAGCGACAATCGAGCTCCCGGCTCGCGGCGGCGACGGCGGCGCTCCTCCCCCGCAGGGAGCGCCAGTCGAGCTCCCAGCTCGCGGCGGCGGCGGCGGCGCTCCTCCCCCGCAGGCAGCGCCAATCGAGCTCCCAGCTCGTGGCGGTGGCGGCGGCGGCGGCGGCGGCGGCGGCGCTCCTCCCCCGCAGGGCAGCGCCAATCGAGCTCCCAGTTCGCGGCGGCGGCGGCGGCGCTCCTCCCCCGCAGGCAGCGCCAAACGAGCTCCCAGCTCGCGGCGGCGGCGGCGGCGGCGCTCCTCCCCCGCAGGCAGCGCCAATCCAGCTCGCGGCGGCGGCGGCGGCGGCGGCGCTCCTCCCCCGCAGGCAGTGCCAAGCGAGCTCCCAGCTCGCGGCGGCGGCGCTCCTGCCCCGCAGGCAGCGCCAAGCGAGCTCCCAGCTCGCGGCGGCGACGGCGGCGGCGCTGCTCCTCCCCCACAGGCAGCGCCAATCGAGCTCCCAGCTCACGGCGGCGGCGGCGGCGCTCCTCCCCCGCAGGGAGCGCCAGTCGAGCTCCCAGCTCGCGGCGGCGGCGGCGGCGGCGGCGGCGGCGGCGGCGGCGGCGGCGGCGGCGCTCCTCCCCCGCAGGCAGCGCCAATGGAGCTCCCAGCTCGCGGCGGCGGCGGCGGCGGCGCTCCTCCCCCGCAGGCAGCGCCAAACGAGCTCCCAGCTCGCGGCGGCGGCCGCGGCGGCGCTCCTCCCCCGCAGGCAGCGCCAATCCAGCTCGCGGCGGCGGCGGCGCTCCTCCCCCGCAGGCAGTGCCAAGCGAGCTCCCAGCTCGCGGCGGCGGCGCTCCTCCCCCGCAGGCAGCGACAATCGAGCTCCCGGCTCGCGGCGGCGACGGCGGCGCTCGTCCCCCGCAGGGAGCGCCAGTCGAGCTCCCAGCTCGTGGCGGCGGCGGCGGCGGCGCTCCTCCCCCGCAGGGAGCGCCAATCGAGCTCCCAGCTCGCGGCGGCGGCGGCGCTCCTCCCCCGCAGGCAGCGCCAATCGCGCTCCCAGCTCTGTTCTTTTGTTTTTTTTTTTTTGAATTCTGAGATTTTTCATTTGAAGTAAATCTTAAAGCTATTAAATTCACAAATATGCTAATTTAAATACCCAATTCTATTATCTAAAACACACATTGCAAACATACAAATATCTATTCTCTCCACATGTCAGAGCCCATTCATTTCATGGTTTGGAAATGGGGAGAATAGATCCCCTTAAACTGCAAGTCAGCAGGTGTTTCTTTACAGTTAACTTTAGCAAAATTCATACAAAATATTAATGAACAATGATCTTCTTTACTTGTTAACTCACAAGGAAACACCTTCAAAACTGCATTTTGTTAAAGTTTCTGTACTAAAATGTAGAAAAACTGAACTACACAAATATTGAAAAGTTTAAAATTCCTTAATTTTTTATTCCTGGTACCACTACCACAATTTACAGGGCAATATACCTGATGTAATGAAAAGAAAAAGACAAAGCTACAACAGATAAAAGACCTCAGGAATGTACATCTAATTGACCCTCCGTTGCATGAATCAATAGCTGCACTTTTTGCAAACTGTGGCTAGGACAGTCCTGAACAAGAAGGGTTTCCTGTTTAAGCTGCAGTAACTTTTCTGACTATGGATCATCGTTCCTTCTGCGGCAGGTTTTTACAGTTCCTCTAATGCATTTGGGACGACTGTCTCAAAGTAACCTGCAGCTTTCCTGACAACTCCTCGCTCTCTCTCCTGCTAAGAACTGTAGCCCTTTTCTTCTGAGTTTTGAGAACCTTCTGCTACCATATCCACCACTTCCACCACCAGATCCATAACCACCACCATAGGGACTTCCCGAGCTTCTTCCACCAAAACTGCCCCCCTTCATGGGTCCATAATTTGATTGCTGTTGTCCACTATAATTTCCAAAATCATTATAGCTCCCACCACCACCACCATAGTTACCTCCAAAATTTCCTCCTTCATTGTAAGCATCATATCCTCCACCACCGCCACCATATCCACCATCTTGGTTTCCATATCCTGGTCCACCACCACCATAGCCTCCTCTACTACTGTAACCAGGACCACCACCATCGTTACCACCGTCGCCTCCAAATCCGTTTTATCCACCATCACCTCCTCCATAACTACCTCTGCTGCCACCACCTCCACCACCATAGCCTCCTCTTCCACCAAAGTTTCCACCACGGCCAAAGTTACCTCCACCACCTCCAAAGTTTCCTCCACGACCCATAAAGTTGCCAGATCCACCTCCACGACCTCTCTGTGATCCAGCAGATTGCATTTCTTGTTTAGAAAGGGCCTTTTTCACTTACAATTATGCCCATTAATAGTGTGGTATTTCTGAACAACAATTTTATCAACTGTATCATGATCATCAAAAGTTACAAAAGCAAATCCTCTCTTTTTTCCACTCTGCCTGTCTTCCATAACTCCTATGGTTTCAATCTTGCCATACTTTTCAAAGTAGTCTCTCGAATTACATTCTTCTGTATCTTCTTTAATACCACCAACAAAAATTTTCTTCACTGTTAGACGGGCACCAGGCTTTACAGAATCCTCTCTAGAAACAGCTCTCTTTGGTTCCACTACACGCCCATCAACCTTGTGTGGTCGAGCACACATTGCTGCATCCACCTCTTCAACCCAAGAGTAAGTCACAAAACCAAAGCCCCTGGAACGGTTTGTCTGGGGGTCTCTCATCACCACACAATCTGTAAGTGTGCCCCATTTCTCAAAATGTTCTCTTAAGCTATCGTCTGTAGTTTCAAAGCTCAGACCACCAATAAACAGTTTTCTCAACTGTTCTGGTTCCTTTGGATCATGGCCCTCCTCCCCCCGGCGGCGGCGGCGGCCGGAGTCGGGCTGGGGGCGACCGGGCGGCGGTTTTACCTCCGTTTTGAGACCGGACTCGCCTCTTCCAAGTCGAGTTCAATATGGGACCGAGAGCCCAGCTCTGTTCTATGTTGGGCCATTTTACTTCAGCCCAAAAAAATTTCTTCTAGTATTCCCTAAGGTCTGCTGGGGATCAGTTTTCTTATTTTTCATTTATCTGTATTTGATTTTTTAAAATTGATTCCAATTTTCTGTTGAGATTCTCCATATTTTAATCTATTAACCCCCATCTTTTACTCTCAATATAGTCATTTTAAAGTTCTGTGCTAACTCCAGAATCTGAATTCCCTCTAAATCAATTTTTCTTGGTTTTTTTTTTTTTTTTTTTTTTTTTTTGTCTTAAGTTTTAGTCACTTTTTCCTGCTTCAGGAATTTCATAATTTTTGATTGTGTGCTGGACGTGGTGAATAAAAAATTCATAGAGACTGAAGATGCTATTACTTTGCACCAGAGAAGATTTACCCTTTTCTCTGTGAATCAGAGTGGCTGATCATTTCAGTCATTTCAGGAATTTTACTAGGTCAGAACTGGGTTGGAGCTTTAGTTGTCTCATCCTACCTATGATTTTTCCTAATTTGTGGCCTCCCTGGATTTTTGCTGTGAGCCTGACAGGTCTTTGATTCTTCAATAAATACAGTCAGTTATTGACTTCAGTCTTTCAGATGTTTGAATTCAGCTCTTTAGGCTCTCAGTTCTCACAGCTTCAGAGTATGGCAAATGTAAGGAGAGACCAGCTATGTATTTGTTGCCGTTACACTTTCTCAGTGAAAATTTGTCTCATAAACACTGAAACATTGCAGATGATTTCACTTTTTCTGACTCAGCCCCCTTCTTGGGGATGGCACTTCTGGGTTTTTACTGTGAGTCTGGTAGGTCTCTAATTCCTCACTTTGGAAAGTTCTCTCCCTCAGGCATTAGGTATTTAGCTTCCTGCTTTATATAGGTTCAAAAACTGGCAAATGTCTTGAAGAGGAGACCTAATGATTGTCACAGGCCCCTTTATCTAGCGGGATTTGGTTTGTTAGTGCCATGACTGTGCAGGAAATTTCACTCTGCTTTCTTGGCTCAGTCCCCCATCATCCTATACCACCCTGACACTAAGGAAATGTCCTGTGGGGGAAATCGGCTTGACATTCTGCTAGATTTCACTCCATCATACCAGCAAATGAGTTCATCAAAAGGTATGGTGATTTCTCTTTTCCAGTGGAGTATGTCTCCCTACACCAAACCCCTGCTCCAAATCTCTAAATGTCCCTCTCTAGCATATTAGTTGATATTGTTTCTTGATTGCTTCCTTAGCTCGATGATCTTTTATTCAAGTTTGTTTGCTCGTTGCAGCAGGAGTGATGGCCTGTGCCTACCTAGTGCAGGCATGTTATTATGGAGATATGGCTTTGGTCCCAGACACCACAATAAGGAGAATATCATAAGAAAGCAAGTCACACGAGTTGTTTGGTTTCCCAGTGCATGTACAAGTTATGTTTATGCTATACTGTAGTCTATTAAGTGTGCAATAGCATTATGTCTAAAAAAAGTACATATCTTAATTTGAAAGTAGACTTTAAGAATGCTACCCATCATCTGAGCCTTCAGCAAGCTGTAATCTTTTTGCAATAGTAACATCAAAGATCACTGATCACAGATCATGTAACAAGTATAATAGTGAAAAAGTTTGAAATATTGTGAGACTTACCAAAACATGACATAGAGACACGAAGTGAGCAAATGCTGTTGGAAAAATGGCACCACCAGTAGAGCTGCTTGACACAGGGTTGCCACAAACCTTCAATTTGTAAAAAAAAAAAAAGCATTATCTGCAAGGTACAATAAAGTGAAGTGCAATAAAGTGAGGTATGCCTATGCATCCTGCCTCAAAGCAGAAATCCTATTTAGATCACCTTTAATTTCTCTCTATGATATATCAATAGTTTTCTATTCTAATAGGGTTCTTACATTTTTTATTACACTTATTATTAGGTATATGATGTTTTGATGATAATGTAGATGGCATATTTTTTAGTTTTTAATTTTATAACTTTTCAGACACAGAAAAATGTTAGTGGAATTTTTTAATGTTTGGTCTCTTATCTGGCAACTCTTCTAAAAACTAACTGATATTCTAATAAGTTATCTGTAGATGGTTTTGGATTTTCTGTATCCTTAATTATATCAACTATGGAAAGTGACAGTATGATTTCTTCCTTTCTTAGCCTTATATTTCTGATTTCTTTTTCCTGCCTTACTGCTAATGCCATTTAATACTTTTACTAATAGGTTGAATAGAAAAGGTAAGAGTTGGCATTCTTATTTTGTTCCTAATCTTACAGTGGACGTTCTCCACATTTCACTATAAATAGGATGGTGGCTCTAAAGTTTTTTGTAGTTTCCCTTTGCTATGAGTTTTTAATCATACATAATTATTGAATTTTATCAAATGCTTTATCTGACTATACTGATATGATCATATACATTTTCTCCTTTATTTTATGGATGTGGTGCATGACATTTATTGATATTTGAATGTTAACTCACCTTGCATTTCTGGAGTAAAACAACTTGGTAGGAATTCACACACACACACACACACACACACACACACACACACACATTCACTCACTCACACACTCTACATTTGATTGTCTAACATTTTGTGTATGATTTTTGCTTCTGTATACATAAGGGAGATGGGCCTATTTTCTTTTCTCATAATTGTCCTTTTAATTAGTGAATAGTATATAGAGGGTAGAGATTTAAAAGACCTTTTAAAAGGTCTTCTTCTTCTGTGATATAATACAATACAGTATTACTCCATTTTTTAAAAATGACCTTTTTCATTTTCAAATAATTTCAAATCTGCAGAAAAGATACAAACAGAGTTCCCTTTACCTCTCTCCCAGTTTTTCCTATTGCTAACATCTTATACTACCATAGTATATTTTTCAAAATTAAAAAGCCAACATTTATACATTACTATTAACTAAACTTAAGACTTTTTTTGGATTTCACCAGTTTTCCTGTTAATGACCTTTTTCTGTTCTAGGACCCAATCCAGTATATCACATTCCACTTAGTTAGTTGTCATGTCTCCTTAGTCTTCTCTGGTCTATGACAGTTCCTCATTCCTTCCTTGTTTTTCATGATTTTGACAGTCTTGAGGAATATTTGTCTGATATTTTGTAGAATTGTTCTCAGTCTGGGTTTGGCTGATGTTTTTCTCATGATTCGACTGGAGTTATAGGTTTTGACGAAGAATACCGCAGAAGCGAAGTAACCGTCTCATCACATCATAACAGAGAGTATGTAGTGTCTCCGTGACATCACTGGTGATGTGAAACATCATCACTTGCATAACATGGTGTTTGCTTGGTTTCTCCACTGTAAAGTTACTTTTTCTCCCATTTTATACTGTCTTTGGAATTCAATCATTAAGGCCAGCCCAGGACTGGACTTAAGGGGAAGATTAAGCTTCACCTCCACCTCCTTGGGGAGGAGATGGATGCCGGGGGGGGGCGGGGGGGAGGTTACCTACATATGGAATTCTTCTGTTGGCAAGATTTGTCTTCTCCCTCCCTCCTATTATTTATTTATTTATACACTCATTTATTTACTCCATTATGTTTTAATATGGATTCTTTATAATCTATATACATAATTACAACCTTAAAAACCTCTGGTTCCCCCACTGACATATAAACTTTTTGAGGAAAGGCTCTGTTTCTTTTTTATTTTTGTACACTCTATGCGTTTAGCATAGTCCCCTAATTTATAGTGGACTTCCAGTAATTATTTTTTAATGGATATCTTTCCACTTCAACTGAAAAGTACCCTTTCCTTATATAATAGCATTCTAAATCCAAAATAAAAGTAGATTTTAAAATAAGTAAAAGTAAACTCATGCATGATCACCCTGTAATAAGTATGTAAAAAAGCAAAGGGTACTGCAGAAATAACTTAACCATTTGAGTTGGATGTGTCTCCAAAAAATATTGAAGCCACATTTGGAAAGAAATTACAGTATTTGATAAGCCAAGGATATGACCTGCTGTGTGCTTTCTCTTTTTTGTTCAGATCACCAAAGGAGATTAAGACCCCGTTTTCTCCCTTCTCTGGAAAATTATCATCTGATGCAGTCACTCAGATAACAACAGAGAGTCCAGGAAAAACCATGTTTTCATCTGAGATTTTTGTTAATGCTGAAGATCGTGGACATGATATTCCAGACCTCAGTACACAGAAGTTGGGCAAAGTTCCTGTCAAGTTTGCTTCATCATCTTCAGTCCAACAGATTACTGTTCTTCATGGCACAGATGGTAAGAGAATTTTAGGTCACATTACCAACTTTTGTGTGTCATTAACTAAGAAATTTCTTGATTGGGTCTTTCTAGTTAGAAAACCTAATTTTAATTTTAAGCATTAGGTTGTACATGATTAAAACATCTTTTATTTACATAGCTATGAAGAGAATATAATTTATTATGTTTTTACTTCAATTTCTAGTGAAGTTAACAACCTATGTGAAACTCATGCTACTTGTGGCTGACGTATTTTCAACTCATAATACTTGTCATAAGAATGCAAGTAGTTCATGAAAACATAAAAACTATAGAGGTTCAATTTTAGGGAGGTAGATAACTATTTGGCATTGTTTCTTTTACTATTGTTTTGCATGATACAGTGAACAGATAGCAAACACAATACCAGTCTATTTCTTGCTCAAGAAACGTTGAGCAGGGACCCAGGTTGACTGTGACTCTGCTTTCTTTAAAACATGGAACCTTGGATTCATCATCATAGTCAACTGGAAGGGACGAAAAGCATGGAGGAGCACATGTTGGGAGGCTTTTATGGGCTAGGCCTAGGTGTGGCCCACATCACTTTCCACTGACTAGGAATAGTTTAGCTGTGCTTTCCAGGATGAAGAAGAAATGAGTTTTGGTGAACAGCTAGCAATTTCTACCATAAGGTCTACATTTAGAGTGTTCCTATGCTATCATGACAGTGATATTTTTATAGTGCTTATACTATATAACATTCAAAATTATAGCAAGTTATTTTCTTTTTCAGACCAGTAACTGGAAAGTTAAGTTCCCATTCTACCTCCAAATGAGGGTGGGAACTTTCAATTACTAATTTTAAAGTATTCAACAGTTTGTACAAATCTATTCAAAATATATTTTAAGTTTTCCTACTTGTGCAAAAAGTTTATCTGTCTGTAGGTATAAATGGAATATGCCTAAATGTATAAAGAAAATTGCTTAGTTCCACATGTAAATTGCACTGAATTTAATTTGAATAAATACATTTATATGTTGAAATGGTTATATTTCTTTTCTTTTTTTTTTTTTTACTTTTATTTATTTTATTTTTGGCTGTGTTGGGTCTTCATCGCTGCGTGCAGCCTTTCTCTAGTTGCGGCGAGCGGGGGCTACTCTTCGTTGCGGTGCACGGGCTTCTCATTGCGGTGGCTTCTCTTGTGGTGGAGCACGGGCTCTAGGCGCGTGGGCTTCGGTGCATGGGCTCAGTAGTTGTGGCTCGCGGGCTCTAGAGCGCAGGCTCAGTAGTTGTGGCACATGGGCTTAGTTGCTCCGCGGCATGGGGGATCTTCCCGGACCAGGGCTGGCACCCGTGTCCCCTGCATTGGCAGGCGGATCCTTAACCACTGCGCTATCAGGGAAACCCGAGATGGTTATATTTCTTATACATTTTTATTGTGATATAAAATTATGCCCCCCAAATGTATAGTCTAATCAATATCACACAGAACACCTTTAATGTGTCAGTTACCTATTGCCACCGTGATACTGTATAAGAACCTCGAAAATCTCAGTGCTTTATAACAACAGACATTTGCTTTCCTCACTCATGGGCTTATGAGTCAGTTGGAGTTTGGCATCAGGATGCAAAAACGGTTTGGGTCTGTTCCACATGCCTTGTACTGAAACCCAGGCTACTCTGGGTATGCTGTTTTCATGTTGGTGGCAGAGCACAGGAGAGGAAATCCAACTGTGAAAGTGTATTTTATACCTCTTCTGACATCAAATGGATCGGTCTACATAGAGCCCACAGTTCACGGTCTTACCTTTACATACAGGTACTTGGTAGAAAAGACTCCTTTAAAAGAGAAATATTATTTGGTTTAATAATAAAAGATTTTTAACTCTGTGGATTCAGAAGTAAAATTTTAAAAATATTTTAAAAGTATACAGAATAGCATGTTGAATTTATGACTATGTGTCCACTGCTCTGAATTAACAAATTAAGAGTAATATGCTATATGTTTATATTTAGTTCCATTTGCAAGTTTTTTGAAGGAATAAAGTTTATGGTTGGACTTTCTTCTTTACCCTTCTGCAGTCCTTTCTTTCTCTCCCAGGAACAACCATTATTTGCTGAATAGTCGCTTCTTCCCCCAGAGATAGGCAGTCCAAAGTAACTTTAAGACTTCTGCATCCAAACAGAAAGTTGTTGAGAATTTCAAAAAGCCACTTATCTTGCCTCTGAATTCTCCATCTCCACATGGTAGCCATTCTTGCCCTGGGTCCATTGTAATTCTGCCCAATTGTTGTTGTCCATTTTCTGCAAACTTTGAACTAAATGGTAAATTTAACCATCACCACCAAGCTTTATATACACTGGTGGAGGAAGAAAACTACTAAGTCAATATTCTAACAATAATGACTACAGCAACGTCCAAAGAGAAGTAGAGGCTACAGCCTATTTTTCCTGTTATTTAAATTCTTCCAGCCTCTATACATTTCTTCATTCTCCTTGAATTCAGCCAGGTTCTCATTGGCTGGGGCTTTGCCTGATAGGTTGGTACAAGTATTCCTAAGTAGTCTAAGGCTTTGCTAGCCCTGCATAGGTTTAAGGTCATTTTTTGTTAATTTCTATGACCAGGCTTGGTAAAGTGGTCCCCTAGGTGTAAGCCATACTCCTACTGACTTTCTTCTTTTAAGGTAACCTTATTTCTCCCTGATAGTTAAGGTCAATTGTAGTTTTAGTCAACACTATGGCATCCTATTCCCTGTATTGTTTCAGTGACATAAAGAATGTAAAATGACTAGATGGCTCCTGTCTCCCGGTAGAAGTGCCCCTCCCTTATTTCTAAGATCTTCCATCAAACAAAGCAGAGTCACAGAGATAGAAAGCAAAAGATTTTAAAGGCTTCTGCCTTTGTTCCTAAATATATGCATTCTGTCTGTAGGATAGGCAAGTGCCATATGTGGTTCTGAGCACATGCCGTATTTGGCAAGCTAGCATTCCAGCCTCAGAAAGTGATGCCTCCCAGCTTGTGCCATGACAGTTATCAGTAAATTGTTCACTCGCTTTTTTGTTTTTGAGTTTACCATAGCTGTGGGTGATCAGGCTTGTGAGGAGAACAGTGACTCCCTTTAGGCATCAGCCTGTTGTCTCATTTCCTTCACTATGAAGTCAGTTCCTTGGTTGGAAGCAGGGTACTAGTAATATGGATTCCATGTCAAATCATCAGAATGATGGAGTGGTCAAGGATGGTAACACAATTCTAAGTAATATAAAAGTTGTTATTGCGTCCAGAATGAAGGAGATCTCATTCTACTCTGGGACTATCAGACTCTGTCTAGAGTATTTTGATTTTTATAAACTAGACATGGGCAACTAGGAGTCCATCTAGAGGTGATTACAGGATGCAAGAGAAGACCATGGTCCATAAGGATAAACTGAAGAAGCTGTTGTGTTTAATCAGGAGAAGTGGTAGCTATCTACAAAATTCTATTTGAATGAGCAGTACAACCCCATGAATACTGAGGAGTAACCTAAACAAGAATTTTATAGGACTCATGTGATGGCAATACTAATCCTTTGTGTAGGCATAGAAAAGGAGAGTAGACTAAAAGGAGGGATGGGATATTTCTGAATGGGAAAATTGAATATTTAAAGATGTCATTTATTCCCAAATGAATTTAAACTCTAATGTAATTCTACTCAAAATTCTAATGGAATTGTTCTTTTGAACTTGTTTAATTGATCTTAAGTTTTTTCCGGAAGACTAATAAAGAAAATACTGGAAAAGAAGAGTAATGGGGAGGATAAATTTTAGCAGCAGCCGGTGGAGTGTTTTAATGGGATGCCTGGAAGTTGCAGACATTATTCTCACCCTTGACCTATGGGCCCAGACTTAGTCATATGTCCATACATGTCTGCAAGGGAGATTGGGAAATACAGTGTACAGATGAGCAGTATGTACCCAGCTAAATATCAAAATGCTGTTACAGAGAGAGAGAGAGTTTCTACCACATCATGAAAGAAAAACAAGTGTATAGAAAAAGATTTCAGGGACTTCCCTGGTGGCGCAGTGGTTAAGAATCCACCTGCCAGTGCAGGGGACACGGGTTCGAGCCCTGGTCCGGGAAGATCCCACATGCCGCAGAGCAACTAAGCCCGTGTGCCACAACTACTGAGCCTGTGCTCTAGAGCCTGCGAGCCACAACTACTGAGCCCATGCTCCACAACTACTGAAGCCTGCGTGCCTAGAGCCTGTGCTCCACAACAAGAGAAGCCACTGCAGTGAGAAGAGTGAGAAGCTCGCGCACCACAACGAACAGTAGCCCCCCCACACCGCAACTAGAGAAAGCCCGCGTGCAGCAATGAAGACCCAATGAAGCAAAAAAATAAGAAGAAGAAGAAAAAGATTTCATCTTCTATAATAATCAAATTACTACCATGTCACAGACATTTTAGAAAGAATTTTAGCAGTTAGTATTTAAAAAAAAGAAACTTTATAAATGACATAATTTTTCACTCTGAAATCAGAAAACTTATGTGAAATGGGGCAGCAGGGGAGAATGGGTATGCTATAAACAGGAAGTCTTTATTACAGAATTCTTTATTATTGAAAATTTAATCCAGCCTAAATTTTTAACATTATGAGAAGGGTTAAATACACTTAATGTGTAGTAGAATGATAAAAAATGTGACGATAGGAAATAAAATGAATATTTTATTATCAATGTAAAGTAGAAAAACTGAATTCCACATTATACATACTATACACAACTATGTAAACAAATAAGAAATACAGAGGAAAGACCTGTAGAAATACATTAAAATATTAATAATAGTTATCTTTGAGTGGTAAGACTTTGTCTTTTTTATTTCTGTGTATTTTTTTAATATTGAGAAGTTATACTTTTTTAATGGGAAACTTATTTTGAAAATCTGCCACATAGAAGAGAATTAGATTTACTTTCTATGACTCTGGAGGGAGAACCTTCAAAGATCAGTAGTAGGGGTTAACAACGACCAGGTTTGGGTTCAATATAAGATAAAGTGTTTCTTAGTTAGAGCCATCTAAATATGGAATAGATTGCTAGGAAGTCGTCTTCTCAATGAATCCTACCCTTACCACTCTATTTAAACTGCATCCTGCTGCAATTTCCCAAATACTTCTAATCTTCCTCAGCATTTTCTAATTTTTGGGGGGGGAGTGGCTGTTTTGGGTCTTTGTTGCTGCACACGGGCTTTCCCTAGCTGTGGTGAGTAGGGGCTACTCTTCGTTGTGGTGCATGGGTTTCTTATTGTGGTGGCTTCTCCTGTTGCAGAGCGTGGGCTCTAGGCGCACAGGCTTCAGTAGTTGCAGCACGAGGGCTCAGTACTCGCAGCACAAGGGCCCTAGAGCACGTGGGCTTCAGTAGTTGCGGCACATGGGCTCAGTAGTTGTGGCGCTCGGGCTCTAGGGCGGGCGGGCTTTGGTAGTTGTGGCACGCAGGCTCAGTAGTTGTGGTGCACAGGCTTAGTTGCTCCACAGCATGTGAGATCTTCCCAGACCAGGTATCGAACCCCTGTCCCCTGCATTGGCAGGCAGATTCTTAACCCACTGCACCACCAGGGAAGTCCCAGTATTTTCTAATTTTTTATGTCACTAATAATTTATAAAAATACTAGATGATTTACTTATTTAGTATGCTAATTGTTTACTGTCTATCTCCCTCTTCTAGAATGCTAGTTTACTGATACATTCCAAGAATCTTGACCACTGCTTGGCACATTAAAGGTGCTTAATATTTGTTCAGTTAATTAATAAATGTTTTCTTATTAATTATTCTGATCTTTATGTCCTTAGGCCAGCCTTTACTGTTGCCATATAAGCCTTCTGGTAGTACAAAGATGTACTATGTTCCCCAATTAAGACAAATTCCTTCATCTCTGGATTCCAAGTCAGACACCACCATTGAGAGCTCACACTCAGGTATTATGCAGAAATTATTCAAAATTTTATTTTTTGAAATTTTATTTGTGGATTGGCTGTTTAATTCTGGATGACATATGAAAGCTCAGTGCTCTTTAATCTTTAAGTGAAACATGGAGATTTTCATGACACAGGCTCTGGTTCAGATAGGTGAGTTATTTGGTCAGATGTATTGTGTACACTCAAACATTTGATAAATATTTGAAGAAAATTGTATGAACAGTTACTTGTTTGGGTTAGTGGACTCCATCTAGGACAAAGGTTTCCAAGTTTTCTCTGTTCACAGTCACCTTAGTGTTTGGGTGATTTCTTTTCTCATCATCGTGGGGATATAAATCATCAGCAGCATATAAATACATGAAGTATTTTTTCAGACACTAAGCTATTATGTTATTAGGGTATAA
Source organism: Balaenoptera borealis (assembly GCF_965194805.1). Classification (NCBI taxonomy): domain Eukaryota; kingdom Metazoa; phylum Chordata; class Mammalia; order Artiodactyla; family Balaenopteridae; genus Balaenoptera; species Balaenoptera borealis. Next base: position 15,089 of record NW_028123228.1, on the reverse strand, counting down.
AAATACTTAGCGTTTTGATCTTACAGCTTAATAAGCAAAAATATTTTTCGTTTTGTGTTTGAAAGAAAACATTTTACTTTGTTCAGAAATATGCATAATTACTTGCTAACGAGATATGTGTGGCTATTAGGGCACAGTTTCTCAAACCTTGAGATGAGATTGGACACAACCACCCTCATTTATTGCTTTTGTTACAGAAACCGTCAAAAATCCAACTCTGCAGAGATACAGACAGCAGCATTGAAAGGAATGTAGCAGTATCTAATGTTGAAACTTTAAACTATCTTTAGCGATTAGTTTTTGTCCTGTACACCAGATATTACATATCACTCTTTCTCTAGAATTTTAAAATATCCCACAACATCCCTGTGAGATCACCACAATAGAACTGCAGATTTAGAAAATGAATAGCATCCTGTGGAGGAACTGAATAAATATTTTCTGTGGAAAATTATAAGGATACAGAGTTGGTATGGTGCGGGGTTTTGATTGTTGGGATAACATATTGATTGGTCCACAGGAGTTGACTTGGTTCAGTTTAGATATAAATTGTTCATGATTTGTCAATAGACATCTTTATAGGTGTAGAAATTAAAAAGAAAGTAGTTGTCCCTGGTCTTACGCAGATTTTCTGTTAATTTTAAGAGGACCCAACTAGTATCTAATGGTAACTGAGTTAAAGCCCCGATATAATTGCTCCTGATTTCCCACTGTGATGCCACTGAAAAAAAGAACCACAAAATGCTCATATGTTAGGATTGATTATGAAGCCTATAACCAGGAACTGGAAGAAATTTTCACTACCTGCATGGCTATGATTTTAAAAACTCACTTAGTGGCTACGAGACATAAAACAAGCTTACTTAATTGATTGTAGGTAGGAAAATCTTTTATCTCAGTCTCACTTTCAGCCCCCTAGTTCAGAAGACAGAATGTACCAATAGAAGTCTAATCAGGTGTTCCAGTATTTTTTGAGGCCTCCTGTGTACTTCTATTCATTTACATCCTAACTCTTCCCTTTGGAGACATTAACTTTGAGAAAAATTGGACAGTAGTGGGAAGAGGAAATGACTCAGGGATGGTACACTGTATCCTGAGAAATACTGTCCGTATAAATAAAGTACTGAATGCATCAGTTAGACAAGAAGAGATCTGTTGGCTATATATACTTGAGGTTGTCATTTATCATGTTCTGCATCTATTCTGAGAGTGAGGGAGTTGACAGTAGAAAATAATAGTTTCTTAGACCAGTAGAGCTGATCTAGATGAAAGCCTAGGAATTGTTCTGATAGATAGTGTCTATTAGTATGTTGTGATTCTATAGATACTAGAAAGATCCAACTAGAGTTTGGGGCCAAGGGCAAGTCATAAACCATTGCAGATATTTGGACCAAATAATTTCTCCTCAGTTGAGAATGAGTAAACAATTGAACTCATAAAATTCTTTTAGAGACAAAAACAAAGGGACTTCCCTGGTGGCGCAGTGGTTAAGAATCCGCCTGCCAATACAGAGGACACGGGTTCCAGCCCTGGTCCGGGAAGATCCCACATGCCACAGAGCAACTAAGCCTGTGCGCCACAACTACTGAGCCTGCGCTTTAGAGCCTGCGAGCCACGACTACTGAAGCCCGCATGCCTAGAGCCCGTGCTCCACAACAAGAGAAGCCACTGCAATGAGAAGCCCGCGCACTGCAACGAAATGTAGCCCCCGCTCGCCGCAACTAGAGGAAGCCCGTGCACAGCACCGAAGACCCTACACAGGCAAAAATAAAAATAAATAAATTAAAAACAAAACAAAAACAAAAAAAACAAGGCAAAGGTAACCTCGCAAAGAAAGAGATAGATGTTAGAGATTTACTCATTAGGTCAAGTAACACTCTGAAGTAGTAACAGGATTTCATTTATATCTGACAGTAAGTTCTGTGAAGATAGGTACTATGTCTTTTTTTTTGTAAGCCATTTTATACCTCATACCAATATATAATATAGATGTTATTTTTATATTCATTTAAAGACATTTAAATATTTTGTGTACTAGTACTGTCAATAGGAGCAAAAAGCCATGGGGAGAGAACTGGTTGGGATTTTTAAAACAAAGTGAGGAGTTAATAGCAGAAAAAAATGGTGGAGTAAAGACCTCCAACATTTTGCCCTGTGATAAAAGCAACAGAATTTTGGCAAAACTTTATGGAAAACTTTTCCAAAACTCGAAATTAACCAAAGGCTTGTAGCTTTTGTAGTAAGCATTTATTCAAGAAAAATGGCTGAACCTTGATAAGAATAGTAAGCTTGTGGCATTTTACCTTGCCCTATTCTCATTGCCACACTCAGCTCAGTGATAACCTTGAAAAATATCAGCCTGCATTCCCAGGACTGGAGGGAGCAGAACAGAGCTGGACCTCTTTCACAATTTCATTCCCAAAGAATTGTCAGTATTTGATCTGTCTGATGGCTCTCTGGAAGACTCCACTCAAAAGGCTTATCTTTATTTGACCTTACCCAGAGCTATCCAGTGCGTATGAGCCTCTGTGTCTATGTGTGAGGTGTTTGTCAAATAACACTTACAGGCAAGTGTTTTATTTTAGTTTCTTAAATATTTATTTATTTTATTTATTTATTTTGGCTGCGCCGGGTCTTAGTTGCACCACTCAGGATCTTCGTTGCGGCATGCGGACTCCTTAGTTGCAGGACTTAGTTCCCTGACCAGGGATCGATCCCGGGGCCCCTGCATTGGGAGCCCGGAGTCTTACCCCCTAGACCACCAGGGAAGTCCCCAGGCAACTGTTTTAATGTCACAATGCAGGAGGCAGTGGATAACACTTTAGACAAACAATAGACTAACCAAAAGCTTTAACGGAAAAACTGAGGATGAGATGTCCATAGATATTTTGAAAAGCATTGATATATTCCTAGGACTCTAGAAGACCACAAGTGTGCACAGGCCTGAGTGCATGCTCAGGAAAGATCTGAGAGGGGCCTACCCTTTACCTTTGGCTGCCCTTGAGGCTCTGGGCAAGAAGAAAGGGAAGGCTAAGGCAGAATTGATAACTCCCTGCCCTCAGCATTGATGGCTATGTGCACGTAGTCCCTCGGCAAAGACTGGGAGATTTATTGTTTCTAGATGTTTAAGGATACCTCCATCTAGGCATTAGCTGACCACTAAGCTAGTTGAGTGGCAGCTTCAGTAGACTTCATAGAATTTGTTCAGAAAAGTTACTTAAAAAAAAAACAGCGTAAAGCAACAGCAGGAAACTGTAGGGAGGTAGTAGACTCTGATTTCCAGGGTTGTCACATTATATTTTTTAAGATGTCGAGTTTTCAACAAAAAGTTACAAGATATGGAAATTCAAAGTAAAAACAAAATATATGGACCATACAAAAGTTTAGAAACTGTCTGTGAGGAATCTCAGACATTGGACTTACTAAATGAAGATGTTAAAATAGCTATTTAAAATATGTTCAAAGAACTAAATGAAACCATGTCTAAAGAAGTATAGGGAGAGGGGCAAGATGGCGGAAGAGTAAGACGAGGAGATCACCTTCCTTCCCACAGATACAGTAGAAATACATCTACACGTGGAACTGCTCCTACAGAACACCCACTGAACGCTGGCAGAAGACGTCAGAACTCCCAAAAGGCAAGAGACTCCCCACGTACTTGGGTAGGGCAAAAGAAAAAAGAAAAAACAGAGACAAAAGAATAGGGACAGGACCTGCACCAGTGGGAGGGAGCTGTGAAGGAGGAAAGGTTTCCACACACTAGGAAGCCCCTTCACGGGCAGAGACTGTGGGTGGCAGAGGGGGGAAGCTTCGGAGCCACGGAGGAGAGCGCAGCCACAGGGGTGCGGAGGGCAAAGCGGAGAGATTCCCGCACGGAGGAGCGGTGCTGAGTGGCACTCACCAGCCCGAGAGGCTTGTCTGCTCAGCCGCTGGGGCGGGTGGGGGCTGGGAGCTGAGGCTCGGGCTTCGGTGCTAGCCGAGAGGGAGTCCGGGAAAAAGTCTGCAGCTGCCAAAGAGGCAAGAGACTTTTTCTTGCCTCTTTGTTTCGTGGCGCGCAAGGAGAGGGGATTCAGAGCGCCGCCTAAACGAGCTCCAGAGACGGGCGCGAGCCGCGGCTATAAGCGCGGACCCCAGAGGCGGGCGCGAGCCGTGGCTAACAGCGCGGACCCCAGAGACGGGCGTGAGCCGCGGTTATCAGCGTGGACCCCAGAGACGGGCGGGAGACGCTAAGGCTGCTGCTGCCGCCACCAAGAAGCCTGTGTGCGAGCACAGGTCACTCTACACACCGCCCCTCCCGGGAGCCTGTGCAGCTCGCCACTGCCAGGGTCCCGTGATCCAGGGACAACTTCGCCGGGAGAACGCACGGCGCGCCTCAGGCTGCTGCAACGTCACGCCGGCCTCTGCTGCCGCAGGCTTGCCCCGCCTCCTCCATACCGCTCCCTCCCCCCGGCCTGAGTGAGCCAGAGCTCCCGAAGCAGCTGCTTCTTTAACCCCGTCCTGTCTGGGCGGGGAACAGACGCCCTCAGGCGACCTACACGCAGAGGCGGGTCCAAATCCAAAGCTGAACTCCGGGAGCTGTACGAACAAAGAAGAGAAAGGGAAGTCTCTCCCAGCAGCCTCAGAAGCAGTGGGTTAAAGCTCCACAAACAACTTGATGTGCCTGCATCTGTTGAATACCTGAATAGACAACGAATCATCCCAAATTCAAGAGGTGGACTTTGGGAGCAGAATATATTAATTTTTCCCCTTTTCCTTTTTTTGTGAGTGTATATGTGTATGCTTCTGGGTGAGATTTTGTCTGTATAGCTTTGCTTTCACCATTAGTCCTAGGGTTAGGTCCGTCCATGTTTTTTTTCTTTGTTTTTTTGTTCACTCAAAAAAATTTTTTTTCCTAATAAATGTTTTCTTAATATTTTTTCCCTTATTTTCTATTTTTAGAAATTAAAAAAAAATTTTAATAAGTTTTTTCATATTTTTTATTTTAAAAAATTAAACATTTTTTCTTAATAAATTTTTTTCTTAATAATTTTTTTCTTATTTTTTACTACAAAAAATTAATAAATCTATTTTTAAAAATTAAAAAAAATTTTTTTTCTGAATACATTTATTCTTAATTTTTTTTCTTATTTTTTATTATAATAGCTTTATTTTATTTTATTTTATCCTCTTTCTTTCTTTCTTTCTATTTTTTTCTCCTTTTTATTCTGAGCCATGTGGACGAAAGGCTCTTGGTGCTCCAGCCAGGCATCAGGGCTGTGCCTCTGAGGTGGGAGAGCCAACTTCAGGACACTGGTCCACAAGAGACCTCCCTTCTCCACGTAACATCAAACGGTGAAAATCTCTCAGAGACCTCCATCTCAACATCAAGACCCAGCTTAACTCAACGACCAGCAAGCTACAGTGCTGGACACCCTATGCCAAACAACTAGCAAGACAGGAATACAGCCCCATCCATTAGCAGAGAGGCTGCCTAAAATCATAATAAGGCCACAGACACCCCAAAACACACCACCAGACGTGGACGTGCCCACCAGAAAGACAAAATCCAACCTCATCCACCAGAACACAGGCACTAGTCCCCTCCACCAGGAAGCCTACACAACCCACTGAACCAACCTTAGCCACTGGGGACAGATACCAAAAGCAACGGGAACTACGAACCTGCAGCCTGTGAAAAGGAGACCCCAAACACAGTAAGATAAGCAAAATGAGAAGACAAAAAACCACACAGCAGGTGAAGGAGCAGGGTCAAAACACACCAGACCTAACAGATGAAGAGGAAATAGGCAGTCTACCTGAAAAAGAATTCAGAATAATGATAGTAAAGATGATCCAAAATCTTGGAAATAGAATAGACAAAATGCAAGAAACATTTAACAAGGACGTAGAAGAACTAGAGAGGAACCAAGCAACGATGAAAAACACAATAAATGAAATTAAAAATACTCTAGACGGGATCAATAGCAGAATAACTGAGGCAGAAGAACGGATAAGTGACCTGGAAGATAAAATAGTGGAAATAACTACTGCAGAGCAGAATAAAGAAAAAAGAATGAAAAGAACTGAGGACAGTCTCAGAGACCTCTGGGACAACATTAAACGCACCAACATTCGAATTATAGGGGTCCCAGAAGAAGAAGAGAAAAAGAAAGGGACTGAGAAAATATTTGAAGAGATTATAGTTGAAAACTTCCCTAATATGGGAAAGGAAATAGTTAATCAAGTCCTGGAAGCACAGAGAGTCCCATACAGGATAAATCCAAGGAGAAACATGCCAAGACACATATTAATCAAACTATCAAAAATTAAATATAAAGAAAGCATATTAAGAGCAGCAAGGGAAAAACAACAAATAACACACAAGGGAATCCCCATAAGGTTAACATCTGATCTTTCAGCAGAAACTCTGCAAGCCAGAAGGGAGTGGCAGGATATACTTAAAGTCATGAAGGAGAAAAACCTACAACCAAGGTTACTCTACCCAGCAAGGATCTCATTCAGATTCGATGGAGAAATGAAAACCTTTACAGACAAGCAAAAGCTGAGAGAGTTCAGCACCACCAAACCAGCTTTACAACAAATGCTAAAGGAACTTCTCTAGGCAAGAAACACAAGAGAAGGAAAACACCTACAATAACAAACATAAACTATTTAAGAAAATGGGAATAGGAACATACATATCAATAATTACCTTAAATATAAATGGATTAAATGCTCCCACCAAAAGACACAGACTGGCTGAATGGATACAAAAGCAAGACCCATATATATGCTGTCTACAAGAGACCCACTTCAGACCTAGAGACACATACAGACTGAAAGTGAGGGGATGGAAAAAGATATTCCATGCAAATGGAAATCAAAAGAAAGCTGGAGTAGCAATTCTCATATCAGACAAAATAGACTTTAAAATAAAGACTATTACAAGAGACAAAGAAGGACACTATATAATGATCAAGGGATCGATCCAAGAAGAAGATATAACAATTGTAAACATTTATGCACCCAACATAGGAGCACCTCAGTACATAAGGCAAATACTAACAGCCATAAAAGGGGAAATCGACAGCAACACAATCATAGTAGGGGACTTTAACACCCCACTTTCACCAATGGACAGATCATCCAAAATGAAAATAAATAAGGAAACACGAGCTTTAAATGATACATTAAACAAGATGGACTTAATTGATATTTATAGGACATTCCACCCAAAAACAACAGAATACACATTTTTCTCAAGTGCTCATGGAACATTCTCCAGGATAGATCATATCTTGGGTCACAAAACAAGCCTTGGTAAATTTAAGAAAATTGAAATCGTATCAAGTATCTTTTCTGACCACAACGCTATGAGACTAGATATCAATTACAGGAAAAGGTCTGTAAAAAATACAAACACATGGAGGCTACACAATACACTACTTATTAACGAAGTGATCACTGAAGAAATCAAAGGGGAAATCAAAAAATACCTAGAAACAAATGACAATGGAGACACGACGACCCAAAACCTATGGGACGCAGCAAAAGCAGTGCTAAGAGGGAAGTTTATAGCAATAGAAGCCTACATCAAGAAACAGGAAACATCTCGAATAAACAACCTAACCTTGCACCTAAAGCAATTAGAGAAAGAAGAACAAAAAAACCCCAAAGCTAGCAGAAGGAAAGAAATCATAAAGATCAGATCAGAAATAAATGAAAAAGAAATGAAGGAAACAATAGCAAAAATCAATGAAACTAAAAGCTGGTTCTTCAAGAAGATAAACAAAATTGATAAACCATTAGCCAGACTCATCAAGAGAAAAAGGGAGAAGACTCAAATCAATAGAATTAGAAATGAAAAAGGAGAAGTAACCACTGACACTGCAGAAATACAAACGATCATGAGAGATTACTACAAGCAACTCTATGCCAATAAAATGGACAACCTGGAAGAAATGGACAGATGCTTAGAAATGCACAACCCACCGAGACTGAACCAGGAAGAAATAGAAAATATGAACAGACCGATCACAAGCACTGAAATTGAAACTGTGATTAAAAATCTTCCAACAAACAAAAGCCCAGGACCAGATGGCTTCACAGGCGAATTCTATCAAACATTTAGAGAAGAGCTAACACCTATCCTTCTCAAACTCTTCCAAAATATTGCAGAGGGAGGAACACTCCCCAACTCATTCTACGAGGCCACCATCACCCTGATACCAAAACCAGACAAAGATGTCACAAAGAAAGAAAACTACAGGCCAATATCACTGATGAACACAGATGCAAAAATCCTCAACAAAATACTAGCAAACAGAATCCAACAGCACATTAAAAGGATCATACACCATGATCAAGTGGGGTTTATTCCAGGAATGCAAGGATTCTTCAATATACGCAAATCAATCAACGTGAATACATCATATTAACAAATTGAAGGAGAAAAACCATATGATCATCTCAATAGATGCAGAGAAAGCTTTCGACAAAATTCAACACCCATTTATGATAAAAGCCCTGCAGAAAGTAGGCATAGAGGGAACTTTCCTCAACATAATAAAGGCCATATATGACAAACCCACAGCCAACATTGTCCTCAATGGTGAGAAACTGAAACCATTTCCACTAAGATCAGGAACAAGACAAGGTTGCCCACTCTCACCACTATTATTCAACATAGTTTTGGAAGTTTTAGCCACAGCAATCAGAGAAGAAAAAGAAATAAAAGGAATCCAAATCGGAAAAGAAGAAGTAAAGCTGTCACTGTTTGCAGATGACATGATACTATACATAGAGAATCCTAAAACTGGCACCAGAAAACTACTAGAGCTAATCAATGAATTTGGTAAAGTAGCAGGATACAAAATTAATGCACAGAAATCTCTTGCCTTCCTATATACTAATGATGAAAAATCTGAAAGTGAAATTAAGAGAACACTCCCGTTTACCATTGCAACAAAAAGAATAAAATATCTAGGAATAAACCTACCTAAGGAGACAAAAGACCTGTATGCCGAAAATTATAGGACACTGATGAAAGAAATTAAAGATGATACAAATAGATGGAGAGATATACCATGTTCTTGGATTGGAAGAATCAACATTGTGAAAATGACTCTACTACCCAAAGAAATCTACAGATTCAATGCAATCCCTATCAAACTACCACTGGCATTTTTCACAGAACTAGAACCAAAAATTTCACAATTTCTATGGAGAACAAAAGACCCCGAATAGCCAAAGCAATCTTGAGAACGAAAAATGGAAATGGAGGAACCAGGCTCCCTGACTTCATATTATACTACAAAGCTACAGTCATCAAAACAGTATGGTACTGGCACAAAAACAGAAATATAGATCAATGGAACAGGATGGAAAGCCCAGAAATAAACCCACACATCCATGGTCAACTAATCTACGACAAAGGAGGAAAGACTGTACAATGAAGAAAAGTCAGTCTCTTCATTAAATGGTGCTGGGAAAACTGTACAGCTACCTGTAAAAGAATGATACTAGAACATTCTCAAACACCAGACACAAAAATAAACTCAAAATGAATGAAAGACCTAAAAAGACCGGATACTATAAAACTCTTAGAGAAAAACATAGGAAGGACACTCTTTGACATAAAACACAGCAAGATCTTTTTCAATCCATCTGCTAGAGTAATGGAAATAAAAACAAAAATAAACTAATGGGACCTAATTAAACTCAAAAGCTTTTTCACAGCAGAGGAAACCATAATCAAAACAAAAAGACACCCCACAGAATGGGAGAAAATATTTGCAAATAATGTGACTGACAAGGGATTAATCTCCAAAATTTACAAACAGCTCGTGCAGCTCAATATCAATAAAACAAACAACCCAATCAAAAAATGGGCAGAAGACCTAAATAAATATTTCTCCAAAGACATACAGATGGCCAAGAGGTACATGAAAAGATGCTCAACATTGCTAATTATTAGAGAAATGCAAATCAAAACTACAGTGAGATATCACGTCACACCGATCACAATGGCCATCATCAAAAAGTCTACAAACAATAAATGATGGAGAGGGTGTGGAGAAAATGGAAGCCTCCTACAACTGTTGGTGGGAATGTAAATTAGTAGAGCCACTATGGAAAACAGTATGGAGGTCCTTAAAAAACTAAAAATAGAACTACCATATGATCCAGCAATCCCACTCCTGGGCATATATCTGGAGAAAACTATGGTTCAAAAGCATACATGCACCCCAATGTTCATTGCAGCACTGTTTATGATAGGCAAGACATGGAAGCAACCTAATGTCCATCAACCGATGAATGGATAAAGCTGTGGTACGTATATACAATGGAATATTACTCTGCCATTAAAAAGAATGAAATAATGCCATTTGCAACAACATGGATAGACCTGGAGATTATCATACTAAGTGAAGTAAGTCAGACAGAGAAAGACAAGTATCATATGATATTGCTTGTATGCGGAATCTTAAAAAAAAAAAAGATAGAAATGCACTTATCCAGAAACACACTCACAAGCTTATGGTTACCGAAGGGGGGGGGGGGAGAGGACAAATTGGGAGTTTGGGATTGACATATACACACATTATATTTAAAATAGATAACCAACAAGGACCTACTGTATAGCAAAGGGAACTCTGCTCAATGTTCTGTAATAACCTAAATGGGAAAAGAATTTGAAAAAGAAGAGATACATGTATATTAAATAAATAAATAAATAAATAAGACCAAAAAAAAAAAAAAAAGAAGCAAGAGAAATACAAAATATAATAAAACAGGGCTTCCCTGGTGGCGCAGTGGTTAAGAATCCACCTGCCAAGGCAGGGGACACAGGTTCGAGGTCTGGTCAGGGAAGATCCCAGATGCCGTGGAGCGACTAAGCCCATGCACCACAACTACTGAGCCTGCGTTCTAGGGCCCATGAGCCACAACTACTGAAGCCCACGCACCTAGAGCCCATACTCCGCAACAAGAGAAGCCACTGCAATGAGAAGCCCACACACCACAACGAAGAGTAGCCCCCGCTCGCCGCAACCAGAGAAAACCCGCACGCAGCAACGAAGACCCAATGCAGCCAAAAATAAAATAAATAAAATAAAAATAAATATAAATAAATAAATAAATAAAATAAACGGAAATGCAATATAAAATTAACAATGTAAAAATTCTTCAGTCTGCATCTTTAGATTTTTTGCATTTTACTAAAGTATACCCCAGTGAAGGAAAATAAAATTCATTAGGAATATGGAAGAAACTCAATTTTGGAATATAGCCCTTAAATACATATTTTATTTCAAGAACATGAATTACTTCATTTCTCTCTTTCATTTAAAGGGGGAAATACAAAAACTAATGTGCTTCTTATGTAACACGAATATGTTTCTTCTAATATTTGACTAAATCTGACTCTAACAAAATACAAATCAATAGGCTAGGCCACTTTGGTATGGTCACTTTGGTATGGTCTCTTTCTCTGCTGTTTAACTTACCACAGGTAGCGTGAGCCAGGTTGCCACAAGGCGGTTGTTGATCCAGCGATACCAAGATGGGTTTATAAACATCAAAGGTAAAAAGGGACCCAGCATGAAAATGCTTCCAAAAAAGCTTCCCCAAAACAGAGTGAGTATAAAGTATATCCCTCTCCATGACACCATGATTCTGAAAGACACAAAAAAAATCGATATATTTTGTTACTGTAACTGCCCAAATTCAATTTCAGAATGATACATGTAATAATCTTTAATTATAGGGCTACAGAATGGGCCCTGATAAAGAATATGAGCTTGACTTCCCTCTTACATGACCTACAGGTCTAACAAGTCAGAACATTAGAAATGGATACTCTCCCCCAAAAGAGATATATTTATCAGTGGAACAGAATACAGAGCCCAGAAATAAACCCACACACCTATGGTCAATTAATCTTCGACAGGAAATCCCTGATGGTCCAGTGGTTAGGACTCTGCGCTTCCACTGCAGGGGGCACAGATTGGATCCCCGGCTGGGGAACTAAGATTCTGCATGCCAGGTGGCGCAGCCAAAAAAAAAAAAAATCTTTGACAATGCAAGCAAGAATATACAATGGAGAAAAGACGATCTCTTCAGCAAGTGGTGCTGGGAAAGCTGAACAGCCACATGTTAATCAATGAAGTTAGAACATACCCTCACACCATACACAAATATAAACTCAAAATGGCTTAAATATAGGACATGACACCATAAAACTCCCAGAAGAGAACACAGGCAAAACATTCCCTGACTTAGCAATGTTTCCTTAGGTCAGTCTCCCAAGGCAACAGAAGTTAAAAGCAAAAATAAACAAATGAGAACTAATCAAACCTATAAGCTTTTACACTGCAAAGGAAACCACAAACAAAACGAAAAGACAACCTACGAATGGGAGAAAATATCTGCCAACAATTTGACTGACAAGGCCTTAACTACCAAAATATACAAACAGCTCATACAATTCAATAACAAAAAAACAACCCAATCAAAAAATGGGCAGAAAACCTAAATAAATATTTCTCCAAAGAAGACATACAGATGCTCAATAGGCACATGAAAAGATGCTCAACATCGCTAATTATTAGAGAAATACAAATCAAAACTACAATGAGGTACCTCACACTGGTCAGAATGGCCACTGAAAAGTTTACAAATAACAAATGCTGGAGAGGGTGTGGAGAAAAGAGAACCATCCTACACTGTTGGTGGGAATGTAAATTGGTGCAGCCACCATGGAAAACAGTATGGAGGTCCCTTCAAAAACTAAAAATAGAGCTACCATATGATCCAGCAATCCCACTCCTGGGCATTTATCCAGAGAAAACCAAAATCCGAAAAGATATGTGCACCTCAGTGTTCACAGTAGTACTATTTACAATAGTCAAGACACGGAAGCAACCTAAATGTCCACTGACAGATGAATAGACAAAGAAGATGAGTTATATATACAAAATGGAGTACTACTCAGCCATAAAAAGTAATGAAATAATGCCATTTACAGCAACATGGATGGACCTAGAGATTATCATACTAAGTGAAGTAAATCAGAAAGAGAAAGACAAATACCATATGCTATCACTTATACATGGAATCTAAAATATGACACAAATGAACTTATTTATGAAACAGAAACAGACTCAGTCATAGAAAACAAACTTATGGTTACCAAAGGGGAAAGGGGGTGGGGGAGGGAAGCGGTAGCAGTTTTGGATTAGCAGTACAACAACAAGGTAAACAACAATGTCCTGCTGTATAGCACAGGGAATTAAATTCAATATTCTGTAATAAACCACAATGGAAAAGAATATGAAAAAGAATACATATATATATGTATAACTGAATCACTCTGCTGTATAGCAGAAACTAACACAACATTATAAATCAACTTTTCTCTTTTCTTTTAAATTGAAATAAAGAAAAAAAAGAGATACTCTCAACTGACCTCCCCCAAAAAAGAAAAAAGCTGTTTAAAAAGCCTTGCTTTTTGTTCTGCTTATTAGTATTAACATAAAACTGTATATTTTCTTTTCCAAGACGTTATCCAACACAAAATTTTAAAATATTCCAGAGTTGTTTTTTTTTAATCTCTTCCTATAAAAAGTAGATTTAATGGACTAAGAACTGCAGAACAGCTTCCTAAGGGTGACTGTGCCTAAAAGTGATGGCAATTTTACAGAGTGCACTAAAAAAGAATTTTTTAAATCTAGAAATATTAATTCTTTACATTAGAACCTAAAAGTAATATCTTTGGGCAATTGGTTTTTATGAGCTGAAAGGTTAAGTAGAAGTCAGACTCCTCACTCACTTTCTTAAATTATTTGCCAATGGATTACTTTTGAGGGTCCTCATAACCAGATGAACAAAATATTGATGTTTTAAAAATAAACTGTTGGAAGCACAGTCTAAAATGAATAATCAAACATTTGATTTTACAACCTAAACTCTATGAGAGCAAAAACATGGTTTGCTTCAGGATAATAAAACCGTTGGAAACATTAAAACCATGAAAACAATAATGGCCTTAAAATTTATATATTAAAAAAGGTATTTCAGGGCTTCCCTGGTGGCGCAGTGGTTAGGAGTCCACCTGCCAACACGGGGGACACAGGTTCAAGCCCTGGTCCAGGAAGATCCCACATGCCATGAAGCAACTAAGCCCATGCACCACTACTACTGAGCCTGCGTGCCACAACTACTGAAGCCCGTGCACCTAGAGCCCGTGCTCCGCAACAAGAGAAGCCACCGCAATGAGAAGCCCGCGCACCGCAACAAAGAGGAGCCCCCGCTTGCCGCAACTAGAGGAAGCCCGCACGCAGCAATGAAGACCCAGCGCAGCCAAAAATAAAATAAATTTTTTTAAAAAAAAGGTATTTCAGCAATTAAGACCTCTGAATATTTTTTTTAATATTTGTTTTATTTTGTTTATTCATTTATTTATTTGGTTGCGCCGGGTCTTAGTTGCAGTTGGTGGGCTCCTTAGTTGTGGCATGCAAACTCTTAGTTGCGGCATGAATGTGGGATCTAGTTCCCTGACCAGGGAACGAACCCGGGCCCCCTGCATTGGGAGTGCAGAGTCTTTAAGACCTCTGAATATTTGAAAAGACTCACAACAGGAAAAAGAAATAAAATTTCAAATGTCATGGTGCTTTAAAAAATGTCAGTCAGACAAACAAAACAGGTCAAGTCTCTTACGCCGAATCAAGTTTTTCTGCATATGTGGTATATTTTTAAATCTCTACCAATACGTGACAGTGTTATATACAAAATCCTTCAAAGTACAAATAGAACAAATATCTGCTAAGAACTGGCTTTCTGCTAAACTCTAGATCTGAACTTCTAAGAAGCGGGTTGAGGGAGTGAGGGTGGAGAAAAAGAACACTGGAAAACAGTAGCCAAACAATTTGCTCACACAGCGCCCAGGATGGTCTGTAGTTCTACACACCCTTGGCTTTGCTTTCTCTGAGGCTCAGCTCCTCCTCTTTGCATTAAAAGACACTATAGGCCATTCTCTCCAGTCTAAAATAATAATTTAAAAAGAGCTGCTAAATTTAGTATTCTCAACCCCTATTTCCTTTCAAAACCCC